>NW_028281059.1:552500-562500 GCF_059751285.1 Brachycentrus maculatus | reverse complement strand
GCACCAAACCAGCTTATCGCAGCAAAGAAAGAATTCAAACTGCTGATGGAACAAGGAATTTGCCGCCCCTCAAAGAGTAATTGGGCAAGCCCGCTACATATGGTGAAGAAACCCAACGGAGAATGGAGACCCTGCGGCGATTACCGACGTTTAAACGCCCAGACGCTACCAGACAGGTACCCGATACCTCAACTCCAGGACTTCGCACATAAACTCAACACAGCGAAAATATTCTCGACAATAGATCTGAAGAGAGCGTATCACCAAATACCAATGGAAAGCGAAGACATCCAAAAGACAGCCATAATCACGCCATTTGGACTTTTCGAATTCACCGCCATGCAATTCGGACTATGCAACGCAGCTCAGACATTCCAACGATACATGAACAATGTAACAAAGAATCTAGACTATTGTTTCGTATACATATATGACATACTCATAGCATCAACGAGCGAAGAAGAACATAAAAGACATCTCGAAGAAGTATTTTTAACCCTTTCAGAAAACGGTTTAATAATAAACGCAGACAAGTGCAGTTTCGGAAAACCGGACGTCAGTTTCCTCGGATACACTATAACATCGAACGGCATCACACCACTGCAAGAAAAGGTACAAGCAATAACACAATTCGAGACACCAAAAACCGCGAAAGGACTCCGACGTTTCCTCGGAATGATAAACTTCTATAGAAAATTTTTACCAAATGCAATAGAGACACAAGCTATACTATTTGACATGCTTCAGGGCTATGTAAAAAACGACCGGAGAGAATTAATATGGACACAAACGTCGACAGCCGCATTTAATAAATGTAAAGACGACCTGGCGACAGCAACGCTACTAGCGCACCAAACCATCGATGCCCACCTCGCTATAATGGTCGACGCCTCAGACAACGCAATGGGAGCGTCCCTACAGCAGGAAAACAACGGAACATGGCAACCACTAGGATTCTTCTCAAGGAAACTCACCCCAGCACAGAAGAAATACAGCACGTATGACAGAGAACTGACAGCAATCTACGAAGCCGTAAAATATTTCAGACAGAATGTCGAAGGACGCAATTTTATAATATATACAGATCACAAACCGATCACATTCGCATTTACAAAAAAAACAGCTACGAACTCTCCAAGACAGGAAAGACAGCTAGACTACATAGGACAATTCTGCACGAACATAAAACATATTACTGGATCAAAAAACACAGTCGCCGACACACTATCACGGATCGAAGAATTAACAATACCCGCAACGATAGATTAC
Source organism: Brachycentrus maculatus (assembly GCF_059751285.1). Lineage (NCBI taxonomy): Eukaryota > Metazoa > Arthropoda > Insecta > Trichoptera > Brachycentridae > Brachycentrus > Brachycentrus maculatus. Next base: position 561,231 of record NW_028281059.1, on the reverse strand, counting down.
GACGAGATGCACGAGCAGCAAAAAGAAGATGAAGATTTAGCAAACTCCCTTCAAAATTCGTCACTAACCCTTCAACAGAAAAACATCCCAGGCATGAACAACCCCATATGGTGTGATACGTCAAATAATAACATACGACCTTTCGTCCCTCAACAAATGAGAAACCAAGTCATAGCGAAAGTACACAATATATGTCACCCAGGAATAAACGGTACTAAAAAAAGTATACAACAGAGATTCGTATGGCCACACATGACAAAAGACATTAAAGAATTCGTCAAAAACTGTATACCATGCCAAAAAGCGAAAATAAACCGACATACCTCAGCACCGATTAACACATTCAACGTACCAGAAGACAGATTCCAGCACATCAACATAGACATCGTAGGACCCCTACCAACCTGCCGAGAATATTCGTATTTATTGACAATGATCGATAGATATACCCGATGGCCCGAAGCAGTACCAATCAAAGACACGTCACGTCGGGGTCACCAATTATGGTTTCTAGTTGAATACCACTTTAATTTATCAGAAGGGAAGCAAGATGAAAGCGGATTACTTTTAACACAAATTTATTTAGTTCTATTAAATTACAATCAAGCAAATACTTAAGGATAATCGCGTGACTCTAATATGGGAACAGTTGAAGTACGTGTCGATCTGAGGACGGGTGGCGACGAAGTGTGGCGGGTTCGCTTGATCCGTTCTTTTCTGGCGGTGAAGGTAGCTCGCTACGTTGAGCTGGTGTTGCCATATTCGATGTGTGTGGGTTGCCACAATATATATATATATATATATATATATATATATATATATATATATATATATATATATATATGTATATATACATATATATTTATATATATATATATATATATATATATATATATATATATATATATATATATATATATATATATATATATATATACACACATACTACACACATGCACACATACAAATGTGTTATATTAAACAGTGAACAAAAATCTGCTTTCATTTTTACATGTTTGTTTTATGTCAACTCTGAGGGGGTTAGTTCTAACAATATGAACAAATTAAAAATATGTTTTCACGGAGTACATTTTTATTTTCATATAAAAATAGTTGACCCTTACCCGAAAGTAATTAATAGCACTAAACGCTGAGAATTCAACGCGATAACGAGATATTACACGAGTGTTATCTGTAGTAAACGTACTTTTATTTCAAATTCATTCTTCTGGCAAAATTCTCATCTCAGGGCGGTCGCTTCGCGAATTAACGTTATAAATTTAAATGTCTGAATGTCATAAATAAATTTCGGATTGTTTTCCCTTATAATAAACGCGATTTTTTTATTTCGCGAGGATCGCGAGACAAATGTTCGCAATATAGCTCTTGCATCTCCTTTGTTTCCCGAGACAAGGAAGGAGACCATTAATATTGTTCAGACGACATTCTAATCTGCAAGGACGAAGGATATTAAAAAATAAAGCAGAAAATTTCAGTATCTTCATAATTAAGCATTATCCCTCACCAGATTGGAATCTTCAAAACATTATCAGATAACAGAAATAGCCAGTTTTTAAGGACGCCGTTGTTTATTAAGTTTAGACGTGTCTTAAATTAAAAACGCGTAGCAAAGTAAAAAGTGATTTAATACTTAGGTGTTTTAAATATTAAGTGCTTACTTATAAAAAAAATAATGGATGAAAGCAGGCTCTCGTAATATCAGGCTTTTTTAAACACGTTCATTTCTTTTGAAATTTAATAACATTTTTCAGTATTTATTACAATATGGAATTATATATATCTTTATAAAGACCGGGATGAGACATTTGGCGGAACTGTTCCGGGTCGTGCAAGATGGAGAAGCCTTCGTCAGAGAGATTGCCAATGTCGGGAGACCTGATATGGCACATGAAGAAGAAGATATACCCTTCATAATAGATGCAAATTTATTAGTTGATTTGTTGATGAATCTTTAAATATGAAGAGATTGGCAAATTCTTTAAAAAAAATATTATAAAGATACATCACATGTCTTCTAATTAAAATTTTGAAATTCTGAAGTTTTTTTTTTAAATATTCCTATTTTGATTTCTTTATCTTTGTTCTCTCTCTTTCAAATAATAAAAAATAAAACTTTTTATTACTTATAAATAGGAGACTACAGCAATTTCACTTAAGGATATAGTTGACCTGATGAGGCAATGCCTATTTCGAAACCCGTAGTAGTGAAGTAAAGTTTTTAAGTGACATTATCCAAAGTGAACCATAATTTCAACTTTGATATATTTCTATGGTCATGCTGCCGAAGGAAATATAATTAATATTTTGGAATATTCATTCGTAGAAAACAATAAAAGATGGATGAAATATAAATGTCCGGGCATTCACAAGGATAACTACCTGACATTGGCTGGGTTAAGTGGCAAATTTATTTCCTATTAGCATATTGATGGAATATGGATGTTTCATGATGGTCAGAATAATGAACGTTACAAAATACATAAAATGACCACCTTAACCAGCCACTGTCAGCTTTATTCAAATGGATGCCCGATTTTTATTAAATCTTTGTACAAAAATGTGCTTTTGAACCCATTTTTAAATCTCATATATATCACGTCATATTTTTTCAACGAATTTCGCTTATTTTTGTGAAAGATTTATTTATTTATTTATTTTTTTTTTTCATAATACATAGATACATTCAATATACATATTCATTTCATATACACATTTATTATACGTATTACGGCTCTTTAGGCATGGCCTGTGTTGAGCCGAATACTAACATGGTAATACAAGTTTATATATATATTTTTTAAATTTTTAATATACATATATTTTTTTTAATGATTAGATTATAAACATAACATACAGGAGATACAAAAATAATTTATGTTTTAAGGTTTTTTAGTGTGATAATTACACCTGGACTTTAATTAATTCACTTTCCACCTTGTCCCTTCCAATGTTAAGTAACCATCGACGGACACTGTTCTTAAAGACCTGATCACTCCTGGAAATCTTAATGGTTTCGGGCAGCAAATTAAATATTTTTGGAGCGAGGAATGAAAAATTTTTTTGGGCAAAACTTGTTTTAATGGCTGGCCCAATGTAGTTTTTATTTAATGCTGCCCGGGTTCGAATAGTTTGTTGCGTTCTAACCTTTTCCATTTTATTCCAGAAGTGAATTATTCAAGTTAGATTGTTTAAAAATAGCACTCCCTGAAGAATATTTAAGGAAATTCCATATTTCAGAAGAATCATACATAAGTCATACAAATTCATGGATTCATACGTGGGAAAAGAAAAATAGGACGAGTCAGAAAGTCGGGCCTGTATTTGAGATTTGTAAACTGAAAAATATCTTCTGAAGGCTAATCTACTCAAACCACTTTCCACCCCACTACCTTTCCCATCAGTTCGGCCATCCTATCAAAGGGTAGCGGATCCCCTTGTCTGATTGGCCGGTTCTAGGGTAGGAATAAAAAACAATTCCAAAGGGTCGTCCGTCTTTCGTTGACCAAAGCCTTTTGACCTCTGTATCCTTTTGTAAATCGGAATTTCTAGAAAATATCTACCCTTGACGCTTTGACACCAATATTAATTCCTTAGAAGACAAAAACATTCTCGTAATTGCTTACAATATTTATTAACATATTTTTTATATAAAAAAATATTTAAAAAAACCTTATATTTGTATTCTTATAAAATGAACATTTTTTTTTAAAAATAATTAATGTGGCAGTCACTTTGTTACAAAATCTATTTATTTTTAATTTAAATTTCACTTAGTCAATACGATTTTTTCTTAAAATCAATTATAACACGTACTTTGATGCATTTTGCATCATTTATAAACACGTATGCGAAGCTCAGTCAAAATTTTATAGTTGGACTATAAAAGATGAAGATGTTTCTTATTGTTATTTGTAATTTTTAATTTACTAATGAATTTTTTATCAGTAGTAATATGGATCATAGGGGAAGGTTTTGGTCACATTGTCAAGCCAAAACGTGTTTTATCACAATATTTTTCAGTGAGTGGTAATATACTTATATTGTTAACATTTTTGAAAAAAAATTAGTCATAATATTTACCTAAAATTTAGCTAAGTTACGGTGAAATTACATTTTAAGTTAATTTGGATTTTGTAAAGTTAATATTTCGGTACGTCGTTTAAAAATCGGGTGTTTTTTAAATTATTTTGGGAGGAAAATCACATAAGAAAATATTTCTTAGAAATTTCCTTTAATATTTCTTTAAAATTAACTTGACAGTTCATTATTTTGTGATTCTGAAGGAAATTAATCCTCGTTCACGAATAATCAGGAAAATGAACATAATTTGACGTAAGCACTTATTAACTTTATTACGAAACATTATTTACTTATTGAGGGAAATCAACAGCATTACAAAAAATCGTGAGAAAAAAATGAGTTTCATATTGTGTTGGTTTATATACAAAAACCGAATTGAAAAATCAAATTGATTTGCAATTTGATATTTGAATACAAATTATTACCAAATTATGGGTTAGTTGGGTAATGAATAAGTTATACTTGTGGTAACTCAGATAGGTCCCTAAACGGATGGTGGATTTACCAAGCCATCAAGTTACAACACTGACCAAATGTTGTAAGTGCTTGTAACAGTGACGTAGCAAAGGCTGTAAAAACCGTTACACACTGGCAATCGCCCTTTTTTTTTCACCTACCTACTCGACCAATTGCATCGAGAGTTAAGACCTTTGCGTAAAAATAATTATTGTTAACTTTATTCAGTGACCGTAATTTTTCAGTTTGTTTCAGTTTTCTTGACTTTTAATTACATTTACAATTTGAATTAATAAACAGTGTTCAGTAAGCAAGTAAGTGCGACCTTTATTGCTAAGCAATCTTATGATGAGTCAAAAGAGCATCATACAATACTCTTACCTCACCTGGTGACCCCGAAAACCTAACCTCATTCTCTTAACATTGGATAATTTGGTACTTAGTTGGTTTAGAACTTACGGCAAATGGAACAAAATGTAAGTCATGTGACTGATGCGGTAGCCAGGAACATAGCCAAAGATGATAACACAAAATGACAAATTGATTGGGTCAGGTTGTGGTTCCGTATTTAGTGTCGTGGACTCTTAAGTCAGAGTTTCTCGGTTCGAACCCACTCTACCAAAAATTGATACCTATTTTTAATAATGAGCTGCTGAGGCTCACAGAAAAGGTATAAAATTGAAGTATGTATTTGTGTAAATAGTAAAACACAAACATTTCTCTTTTCTTAAAAAAAAGTTGATAAAAATGTATTCACTGGTTCTCACGTTTATTTGATCCAACACCTGTTAAAGCTAGTGTTGTTTGTTGGCAAAAAAATAATTCTTTTTACCTCTCTAGCTAAAGTTTTTGCCCCAAACAAAACTTTCATATCAAGGGAATCCAATAGCATTGCATTGATCTATTATTCAAAAATTAAAACAAAAGTATTGATATTCAATAATTAACTAATTTAAAACACTCAAATGCCAGGTCGTATCTATGGGATGCTCAAATTGTCATATTTTTTCATATAAATACGATAGTTGTTTCATCTCAAGTTCATACACCTGTAATAAAGACATATCATCACAAGGTGAAAAATCCTAGTAAATATTTTAAAGAGAATATTACCCTTGCATTAAATATTTTTTCTGTAAATTACTAGCGTTATATTTTGAAGTCCAATCGGGATATGATTATTCGACAATACGTGAAGAATTTTGCATGTGCGCATTTTCCAGAAAATGAAATTTATGACAGTTTTTTATGTGCTCATTTTTTGTGGTCGCATTTCGAATGTTGTGCGCTTTTTTACAGAACCTAAATAAAATGTTTGTACAAAACGGTTTTTGACATATTATCTTTTTTTTATGTCGCTCGTTTGAAACTGGATACTAAACACGTAAAATAAATTGTTATATGGAAAAAATAATATCTCAACATAGATGAAGAAGAATATAAATGTGAAGGTATTACAAGGTTCACAACTTGTCATAGGCTGGTGATATAAGTAATTTTTTAATACACGCTCTGTTAATACCCGGACGTCAATATAATTGTCAATTTTTTTGAGATGTTAAATTAATCGTAAAATTGTGGATAAATCCAAGTTTGTGAACAAATATTTGGACACACTCAAAATATTGAATAGTCCTTGAGGTAGTTTTCCATGAAAATAGCGGTATATAAATAAAACAAAACTATTATTTCTTTTTCTTCGTCTTACTCATCATTATTAAGTGTTGTGGCCCTTTGTGGAAGCAACGACTCTTTTCCAGTTATCCATCGACTGAGCTGCACGTAGTTCTCTAAACACCGAGGTGCCTCCTGCTGCCTTCACTTGGTCGGTCCATCGTTTATAGATCTTACTCTCCCCCTCTTTCCCTCCAGTCTACCAATCACAACCAATCATTCCGGGCTTTCCTCATTGCCACGCGCAATGTGTTTTAAGAACTGAAGAATCCATCGTGTACAGACACTGGCCAGAGTCAAGTAATTCAAGACAAAATAATAATAATTATAATTTTCAGGAGTTACAAAAATGTACTAAAAATTATAATTATTATTATTATGAAACCAGCATTCATTCATGAAACACGAATATTTTGTATAAATTTTTGTGGCTTCTGATTCCCTCTAACATCTAGTACGAGTATTTTGTTCGTGAGATGCACCGCATTAGGGTTGAGTTCTATAGATTCTAACACAAAGATATTCCGTAATAGGAGAGACGATAGAACTCAGAACAGAAATTTTGCTAAATTGAAAGGATGAAACCGTTGAAACACAGAACCTATATAAATACATAATTTATTATTAGTAAAGATTAAAGTCCTAACGTGAGTGGCGGATAGTCCCATTTAAGAGTTTATTTATAAAGAGATTTTTTCAATTTAATTTATTTTTAAAACAAATTACATACATAAGTCTAGTATAAAATATTCCCGATGTGTGATTTCTATTTCTTATTTTAGGATTAAGGATTAACATCTTTCCGCTAGCTTTGAGATACGAGCTTGAACAATTTTTTGTTGTTGTAAATATTTCATAAAAATAAATGTTATCTTACAATAATAATAATAATAATAAAACCCTTTTCCGCACCCCAATGGTGCAAAGGGCACTGCTTCATATAAACGCAGTGTTATCTCGATCGTTTACACATGAAGGAAAGGTGATCAGCCTCCACTTCAGGTACCAGTCCAGGGTAATATTGAATAAATATTACAGTGAAAAAATCACTTATATTTATTTGACCCCTCCTGGGTATCAAACCCGGGACCTCCAGAACGGTAGCCGAGCATGCTGACCATTACACTACTGAGGCAGATAAAATATCTAACAATAAAACAGCTTAATTCGTTATTTTTCCAAATCCTTCAATACTAAGTTCCGGCTGAAAACAGAAGCAGACACTCCCATTACTGAAATAATAATTTGGTTTGCTCAAGGGAAACTTTTATTTAACAATTTATTATGACTTTTTTATTCGATTAAATTTTCTAATCTAATTCCGAGTATTATGTAAATTGACCGAATTAATATTTTTTATATAAGTTTTTTTTTTATCTTATCGTTTGTTCTGCACGATGGTTATTCGATTTCGTGATCGATTTTTTGTTTAGTATGTCCTTGAATGTCAAGGTTTCGTTATTCTATTCCCTTGAGCCGCCAGCAACACTTCATGATATATTTAATATGTTATATTGGAGTTTTGTAAAACTTATGGTGTAAAATATAAAATAAAACATTGTCAAATGACTAAATTTTTATTACTGTTTACTTATTGCTTGGGCGGTAAAAAGGATTTATTCATTACTAGCTAACCATCACCCGCTCCTCCACAGGGGTAGACAAAGAAAATAGAACGCCACACCACTCTGGTTTTGCAAACATTATTCACCTCTTCCCTATTTATGTTCCTCCTTATACATGTCCATCGATTATTCCGACTCCTGACCTGACCACTTTTAAGTATTTGACATACTTGAGCATGTCAAGTTTTCTTTTTTTTTCTGCTACTTTTTCCAACCTCATACACCTCATAAAATTATTTTACCGTTCTTTCCTTACTCATTCATTTCAGTTTTAACCATCTTAGACCATTTTCTTTTTTATTTTATCGATGATGCTTATCTTAGCATTGCATATTTTTCGTCATTTTTCCATTTAAACATCTATCATACATAGTTTATTATTAGATTAAAACCAATATTTTTAGCTTTTCCACTTTTTTATTTGACCAGCGACCGGGTTTCGTCGTTACCGACATTATCAGACTGGTCGTTATCGACATCACCAGTCTGATGATGTCGGTAACGACGAAACCCGGTCGCTGGTCAAATAAAAAAGTGGAAAAGCTAAAAATATTGGTTTTAATCTAATAATAAATTAAAAATGCAATTCCATCACGAAGTGTCAGTGGATAATATAAATCTATTATCATACATAGTTTTGAATTCATTACATTCATATGAGAGACCGCATTTCCAATGCATTCAAGCTACTTTGGCTGTTGGGTTATTCGTGCACACCATATACTTTGTTCCTAGTATTCACTCTCATTTTAATATTACATGTTAATTAAACATGTTAACGAAACATTAACTGTTACATAATTTTCCCATTTACTCTATGTATGTATACATATATATACATATATGTGTATATATATATATAAATATATATATAT
>NW_028281059.1:310000-357500 GCF_059751285.1 Brachycentrus maculatus | reverse complement strand
TTAGTATTTAAAAAAAAATAAGGCCTCGGTTTAAGTTTAAGAAAACATGCAGTGTTTTCAAAATAATTTCTTAAAATGTAATATATCTATTTAACAATATTAAAAAATGTTATGTTGCGTTTATGGCTATGTGACCCTAGCGGACCCTAGCGAGGTGTGCAAGATAAGACAAATTAGACCTGACAATCTGACGTCTTACCCAACAAAAGTTAAACTTATACATAAAAATTATTTTGTTGTTCAAGAATAACGAAGACACAAAGAATTATGTTTTATCACAGAGAACGAAAACGAGGTAATATATAATGAAAATGGCAATAAATATATTTTTTTTAAATTATTAATTCACAAAGCATAGAAAAAAAAAATTAATATTTAACTCCGGTAAGAACTGTTTTTTTTATCAGTTTGGAGACCTTATCTAGAACATTCTGTTAAACAAGGCACTCTTTTAAAAATAACTAAAAAAAACTACCCTTCTTTTCCCAACGTAAGTAGTTTCAAGCAAATCAGGTTGAATTTGGAATTTTTTCTAACAATTAATTTCTTTTAGAATAAGTAGTTCCAATTTATTTTATTAATTGTATTTTATTCTTTTTCATACAATCGCTTTTTTCTCATGTTTTACCTCAAACGTCTTCTAACAAGTTAAATTGGCATAACTAAATATAAATCCAGCATTTTGAGTGCGTCTAAGTACTTATTCACACATCTGGATTATTCACCAATAGATGTCTGAAGTGAAGTTCTAGTCATTCAAGAACAATGTTCCAAAATTGGTTCATATATATATAGAACATCCAAGAATTTGAGTAGTGTGGTTGTCAATAATGGGTAGAATTGGTGAATGTAACACTTGTATAAAGGTATTAAGTGATCACTTAAACCGGCCTATGACGGTCGTCAGCCCCATGCATGCCCAGACTTCCATATTCATCTTCATCTTTGATGAGATGTAAAAAAATAATATGAATTAAAAAACCTGTTTAAATTTTATCATTGAGAAGAAAAGTCCACCCAAACAAGTAATAATGATCACACACACACACACACACACACACACACATAAATATATATATATATATATATATATATATATATATATATATATATATATATATATATATATATATATATATATATATATATATATATATATATATATATATATATATATATATATATATATATATATATATATATATATATATATATATATATATATATATATATATATATATATATATATATATATATATACATATATATATATAAATATATATATTTATATATATATATATATATTGTATGAAGTAGAGCTCTCTTTATTTTATTAATAAGTAGCAACTTTTATAATTAAAAACGCAACGTAGATTTTATTTAAATAAAAAAAAATACTCTATTAATTCAATAGTACACCGGTTTATATATTTTCATGATAATTATAGTTTAAATATTCATTAACGGACCAAGAAACTGGTTGATAGGACAATAAAAGAGAGAATCGAACAGTGTTTGTGGTATTCAAGAAACTTACAATAAATTTAAATTGGTTTTAGTTGTTTCGAAGAAAAGTTTTAATTGTATTTAATTATTATAAATAATCAACCGAGAAGGAAAGTTCAAGAAGTTTTATCTTCAAATTTGGTAATTATTTTAAGTTTATTATTTTACTATTATCGACTATCAAAATACAGGTGTCAATAGAAGGAAGGATAGAGAGAAACCCAAGGAGGAGTTATGTTGAATAGTTTCAAGAGAAGGAAGGCATCTAAAATATCCTATTTTTTCTGTACATTGTCAGAAAAACGTGCCTAACTCCTGATATTAATGTAATTTACGTACAATGCAATTTATTTACCTTTTCTGTAAACAGTTCCAGAAATACCCATCCAATCGAAAGCTTAAGTCAAGTTAAAATTGATCGTATTTAACCAACTTACTTAATAGCCATCACGTCGCTTCCCCCCAGGAGTTGACTCACCACACAACTATGTATTGGCAAATATTTTAAGCCCCTTCAATATTCATGCATCTCCTAATACATATTCACTGAATATTCCAACGTTTGACCTGTCCACTTACTATTACGTTAAGTACTTGATCATCCCAAGTCTTTTTCACATTCTACTTACTTCTTGTCAGCTTCCGTAGCGTAATGGTCAGCACGCTCGGCTACCGTACTAGAGGTCCCGGGTTTGATTCCCAGGGGGGTTCCAATAAATGTTAGTGATTTTTTCACTGTAGTATTTATTTAATATCATCCTAGACTGGTACATGAAGCAGAGAGCTGATCACCTTTTTTTTATGCATCAACGATCTAGATATCACTTCATTTATATGATGCAGTGCCCTATGCAGCATCGGATACAGATGAGGGTTTGAACATACTTCAAACTGTAGTTGTATTATATTACCGTTCTTTCCTCACACATTAATTTCATATATCTGAAACATCTCTTCACACAATCGATACGTATATATTACTATTATACAAAAACGTTAATATTGCATGTTTATCCTTAAGCATCTTGAATGAAAATAAAGTAGAGGTAAGATCAGAGAATAAACACATCGAATTTATTAAATTTCATTAATTTATTTTAATTTTAATTTAAGTTCTACGCAGTAAATGTCACTTCGTTAAATCTATTGTGACACGTTTTTAGATGTATTCCACGTCGTTTTTTAATACTGCGTGTCAAAAAAGATTTTAAGAAATAGCGGTATTTACTAACTGAAACTTAAATTAAAATGTATAGTATGAATTTTACCAAAAACTGACTGCCGGATCAAAAAATGAAATTTATTTTTAATATCATTTCTAAAGTTGTTTTATTTGAATGTTTATTTGATGAATTTTTTTTTAAATATTATTTCCTGGTGTAACAATATTGGCACATGACGGTATCAGAATCGGAGTATTTTGGAAATAGAACACTTTTATTCTGACACTGCGATATCTTATTTGTTGGTTGCTGTCGTTTTATTTGACATGTTGGTGAGGGGTAGCGATGTTGCTGAAAGGGTGATGTTGTTTATCCCTTTTCTTAACAAAATACACAAAACCCTTTTCCGGTAGAAACTTGAGAAGTTAATGTGGTTCCGGAAAATCCACTCGATTTCTTTACATGTTTTCATTAAAATAATACGGAACAAGAACATTCCCTAATGATGTTGGTCCAAACGTATTCTTTTCAGGGTTAAAGATAATTAGCTTTTAATGTGAAGAAACTAAATAAGACGTTGTATTCCGTTTTGAGATACATTTTGTGTATCCAAAGAGTTTATAATACTTTACAAAACAGGTTGTCTTAATATGAGAACATTGGTAATACATATTCACGCATTTAAATATATTGAATGTATAAAATATAATACATACACATATGTGTGTATGAGTTCTTGACGTTTGTTTGAAAACCAATATTTTCGAACGCCATCTCCCCGAATGGCCACTGCCTGAATAGCCAACTGCTGGAATAGGCAGTGCCCAAATGGCCAACTGACCGAATGGCCAGCTGCCTGAATGGCTTACTGCCTGAATAGCTAACTACTTGTATGGACACTGCCCGAAAGACCAGTTGCCCGAATTGCCATCTCCTTGAATGGCCATCTCCTTGAATAACCATCTCTTTGAATGGCCAACTGCTTCACCTACTCGATGCCATGAAGCCTATATACGATATTTTATGATTATTATCATCATCATATCAACGGTCATGTCTTTCAAAATGCCTTTTAAATCAGTATTACACGAAAATGGCGCTACGTAAATTGTCCATTTTTTTTAATTATTATTATTTAAATATAATATCAGCTGATATGTCAATTACTAAGATTTGAACTTTGTTTTTTTTTGTATTTTGAACGTAATGCGGTATTAAGTAGATTACTAATGGCAGGTTAGACTGAGAATAGACGACGTCACATTAAAAAAACAGCGCCCTTACACTACGGTTGCCATCAAAGTTAACTTAAGGGTGTTATTAAGTCTTACAATGATGTCCCAATGAAGTTTTCCCTTCCAAGATTACTGTCTCACTGTCCCGCAGTTGGTCCAAATGGATGAGAGAGTAAATTAAACATTTTCAGGGTACAGTCAACCAAAAGGGAGAGACGTTGAGTAATACGGACTATCCATCCCCTGTCTGTGAATGGGCGGAAGAGCGAAATGATTTCCTCCGCTGTACCCAACCCTCGCTCTTTTCAGGAAATTTGGTACTTGGTATTATTTGCTCTGCGCCCAATATACACACGAGAGTTTTATATCATTATTATTACCTTTTTTTTATTTTTAACTTGTATTTACACCGTGCATAAAATTAATTCATATTTTATTTTCATATAACTCATTTTTTATTTATAACCCTTATCCGCACCTAATGGTGCATAGGGCACTGCATCAAATTGACGCAGTGTTATCTTGATCATTACTTACATGAAGGCAAGGTGATCACTCTTGCGCTTCAAGAACCAGTCCAGGGTAATATTAAATAAATATTACAGTGTTAAATCACTAATATTTATTTTCACCTCCCCCCCTGGGAATTGAACCCGGGACCTCTAGCACGGTAGCTAAACACGCTGACCATTACACCATGGAGGCGGACAAATAACTTCTACAAAGTATTCTATAATATTTATTTCTTGATTTGGCGTTTAATTTGTAGAACTCCTTTTAATTTATGTATTCATTTTAAATCAAACACAGATATTTTGAGTCTACTTAGTTGTATTTTACTAACCAAAAAACATAAAAATTAATATTATGATAAACAAAAATTAATATCAAACACATAAATTATTGCTGCACACGTTAAAAACTGTCACATAGAATTGTATAACTACATAAAGGCCGTCAATCCATTCGATCTTCACATTCGTTTGAAAATGCCATACAATATTAATTTTTATGTATTTTTGTTAATAAAATACAACTTAGTAGTCTCAAATAATCTGCGTTTGATTTAAAATTAATACATACATATATTCTGTAATAGTTTGAAAAAAGTGTAAAGTTCTATTTTTTTTTATTGAATTTCACAACAAATTTTACAAATTTCTTCCTAATGTGGTGTTACTAAGATATTTTTTTTTAATTAGGGTTATTTATTCAGTTATATCAAATAACTTGCTTGCAACGACGGACAAAAAATACATTCTAACAAAAGGAAAATATATTTAAGCAAAAATAATGTATTTTATAAAAAAAATATGAAAAATAACTCCTATAATTGGAGATAATCCAGAATTGTGAACAAGTATTTGGACACACTCATAATGTTGTAAATATACGATTGTTGTTATTCTGGGTCCTTATGAAGTTTGGTAAAATTATATCGATTTAATTATGACCAATCAGATCATGTTCAGGCAGTATCTCTCATTTGCCAACAATTATTATTGGTACTTACTTTTCGTGTGGCTCCAGCTATTTCTTCACCCATGTGGATCTTATGGAATAAGAATCTTGGCTCTAGTCTCGTCAGCCAGCCCACCGCCTCCGGGTCACCTCATGGATATCTCGAGGGTCACCACCAAATCCTTTGAGCCAGCAGCCCTGCAGCATTTGTCTTATGGTCTGCTCAGCTCCACACTCACAATCATGTTCGCTCCTTTTCTCCCGCCTCCAGAGTAAGAACGAGTAGTTTTATTTCTTTAAACTTTTTATTAATATAAATTGAATACATTTATTAAAATCACAATTTTAAATATATTTCAAAATAATAAGTTTTTTTTACTAACATTAATTGAATACATTTATTTAAATCATAATTTAAAATATATTTCAAAAAAATATTTTGCAGAGACCCACCAAGCCACCTTGTGTGTCTTTTCGGTGGAGTTCTTTTTTTACTTTTTTATTGTTTTTTATCATTTTAATCTAATATACACAAAAAGAGAGAAAAATTAAGAATATATATACATTTCACAATTTTCATAAAATTAACTCTTGATCATTTATCCATTCCTATATTTTGCCTTTGTTCCTTATTTTATTTTGACCTCTAACATCCGTCGACAACAAATTAAAAATGTTGGGAACGAAATATTGCAGTGTTCGACTCCCATATTTACTGTTTATTCTTGGGACTATCAAACCTTCGTTGTGTGTAAATCGTGTATCATGGTTGTGTACTAAAGGATTTCAATATTTTGGTGTATTTTTTAGTTCAACGATTGAAAGTTGCTTTATTGTGCTTGCCTGCTTTTTTATTTATTAACAAAGATTTGGACACACTCGAAATATTGCGTATAATTTAATTTTCATTGACAATCTGTCATTGATCTTTCATATCTTAAAATACTTTCGATTGTCCAAAACTTTTATGTAATATCTATACTTAAATGTATAAAATTTTGTTTTTTTAATAACCATAATTTTTTTTATAAATATGACTTAAATAGCTATTATTTTTATCGTCCAAGGAATAACTACGATAACATGCCTGTCATTATCGTGTTAAACTTTTATGGTGTTGTATATCGGAAAAGTTGTATATTTACGAGCTAAGACATCTATTCGTAGCATCTCATCTTTATGTATAGAAATCTTAAGTGGTTTTTAACATTCAGATTTCTTTGGGTCATTTATAAGGACTTTTTAGATTTTAGCAAACAAAATTTTTCAATAATTCATTTTACGATTACGGGTGGACATTAATATTCAGGACAACCTTTATATGTATATACATAGGTACTCGAGGATTATTAATATACCCAATGTTCATAAGCCTCAATTTATGAGGTTGATTTTCGGGAGATGGATAATACTAAGTGTATTTTAATAATTGAAATCCTTTTTTGGGAGGGTCCAGTCAAAAATTGGCTTATTATGGAGAAGCTTTTCGTAAATCCTAATATTAAACTTTGAAAGCTAAACGCCAAACGATATATTCATCAATAACTAAGCGAAGAAAAAATACATCAAAAACAGAAACACGAGTTTAGCAAAGTTTGGAAGTTTTAATGAAATTTTCAACGATCGGCGATCATTTGTGATGGATGGTAGGGGGTGGAGCAGTTGAACCTGTCAGGGATTTGCGTGCAATAAGGGAGGGAAAATTGCGTACAAGCGAAGTGCTTAATATTCTTCACTTAAAGGTCAGTTCGTTCAGAATGCCATGTTTATTTATTTACTTTTAGTTTATGTATTACTTGGCAAATACAACATTTTATTAAAATCTATTATGATACGTGTTTTTATGTATTCTACATAGTTTTCAAAAACCGTGTGAAGCTTAATCAAAATTTTTGAGTTGTGTCCTTAGGAAGTTGAAAGAGGAAGAGGAAGCATTTATTTTTCATTAGTTTTTAGCAGTGGGAATTTGGACAAAAATATGGGAGGCTTTAGCCATTGTCATACTGTCAACAAAGAGTTCATTGATATATTTTTTTAAATATTTTACCTCGTTTTTTTATTGGATTTCGAAGTTATTGTTGTTTTATGTATTATTGTTTTTTTAATAAAATGGTTGAAGAAAATAAAATTAAACAAAATTCATGTTTCTTTTATTATACATTTTTTATGATTTTTTGACATCTCATCAAAGATGAAGAAGAACAAGGAAGTCTGGGCATTTTCGGGGCTAACGATCGTCAAAGGCTGGTTTAAGTGATCACTTTACATACGTGTAACATTCACCAATTCTACCCATTATTGACAACCACACTTCGCAAATTCTTGGACGGAAACAACTGTAGTGTTCGAAACAAACTCAAAAAATAAAAATGGTGATTCCATAAAAAGTTAAAATATAGAAAAAGAAACACAGATTTTTAAAATATTAATTAAAAGCAGAGGAAAGTTGAGGAAAACTTTGCATAATCAAGTATTTCAAATAATTAAAAGTGGTCAGGTCAAGAATCCGAATAATTCTGATGTATGAATTCGAAAGTAGCGAAGATTGTGTGCAAAGACAGATTGGTATGGCGTTCTATTCTCTTCGCCTACCCTTGCGGGGAAGTGGTGTGATGGTAAGTTAGTTAGTTAGTTCTAATTAATAGTAGATCCTATAGCTATGTTCATGTATATTGTATGAGTATCCATGCATTTCATATGTAATAAAAAAATCCACTTAGTTTCATATGTACAAAAAAATGTTCTCGCTCCGCTCGGATGCTTGCAGAATAAAAATAAATCTTCGGTGTCCGAATAAAATAAAAAAAGTTACCCAGAAATAAAATGGAAAGCTTATTTCCGGTGAAAGGGTTAAATCGGGTCAGGGGTCGAAGCAACAAATCAAGCGACTTAAAAAGGTGAGTGGAGGGGCAGAGAAGGGCCTAACTAACGACGCCTGGTGGTGCGGACCCGGCGGGGCGGGGCGTCGGGACGCCCTGAAGGAGGTCGTCATGAATGCTGAAATAAAACAGAGCTTTCAAGATGAGCCGGGTTCGGATATCAAGAGAAAAAGCATCATAAGTGTATTTCCAGGTTGTAATGCCGTGTGTTGATCGTATTTCATGCGAACGCTTGAAATATATGTGAATTCATCGAAAAATTACGAAATTAATCGGTCACGTGAATTTAAACATTCAATTTAATTCATATTTCATGTCTTACATTGCATGATTTTAGTTATATAGCATCCTGAAAAAAGACCCTGTATGAATGATGTAAATTTTGATAAAAAATAAATTTTACTCTTGGCATTAAAACACAGAGTACAATAATGAATATCAGCATCTAAACGATCGTGGAAATCTAAAAACTTTGATAAATATATGTTGTGTGACATTCTATTTTCTCTGCCTACCCCTTGCGGAGAAGCATGACGACTGTTAGTTAAGTCGAATTTGTAATTTATATTTGAAGCACTAACTTTGTGATTTTCCGTTTTTTTATTAAAATGTAATTTTGTTTTAAAATCACCAATCACCTAAAAAATTATCACTCATTTGATAAAAATAAAGGTCTAAATTTATATCACACATGCAATAGAGAACTTTAATTAGATTACATAAAAATCCCAGAAATCAAAAAGGCAATGAATAATAACTCACAATTAATAAATACATCAGTAAATATTTTCTCTAAATGTTTCCAATCACTCAGCATCCCTGATCCCTTTTGACTGTGACTGCCTATCAACACAAAAAAATGAAGCCACTTAAGATCTACCCAAGCTACTTTGCCTAACCGTCAAAATATTTTGAATTTTGTTTAAGTAGATAATGTTTTAGTATTGATTAGTCTTGATAAAGAAGCGGTTACCTTTGAAACCGGTAGACATAATAATTATGTTATAATAAAATATTTATAGTGATTTTAAAACAAAGTTACATTTTAACTATAGTTAAATTTAGTTATAAATTGGAAAAATAAAGAATGTTGTAGTATCTAGCACTGAAAACAGTTTCATGTAACTAATTATAAATTCTCTTTGAACAAGTGTAAGCTGTTTTAGTAAAAAAGACAATTAATTTAGCTTTGTGATTGTTAATTAGTTAGTTAGTTAGTTTGTTACTATGCATAGAGCTTTACACATGTAATTTGTTCTTGAAGTATTACATTTTAAACAGGTTATTAAAAATAACAATAATAAACGTTCGTTATTAATGAAAAGTCTAAAATGACCGCGATATCTTCGTTCATATTTAAATTTATTTACTATCATTTTGTAAAAACATTTTTTTCAACCACACTGACCAAGACTGAAATAGATATGGGAAAAGGTACACTCAAACCCATTTTGTAAAAAAACAAATATGACGTAGGTAAAAGATCGCCAAAATGTGCTCACATAACATTATCTTCGAAATATATTCATAATGTTTTGTGATAAAATGTGACGTGAAATAACAGAGGGAAATTATTTGGTTCCCGCTTGTCACTTTTACCCAATAATCCCATATCCTCT
This sequence comes from Brachycentrus maculatus, assembly GCF_059751285.1. Taxonomy (NCBI): domain Eukaryota; kingdom Metazoa; phylum Arthropoda; class Insecta; order Trichoptera; family Brachycentridae; genus Brachycentrus; species Brachycentrus maculatus. The sequence continues at coordinate 347,637 of NW_028281059.1, read as the reverse complement.
TCAGGCACGTAATATATTGAAAAATACTACATCTGAAATAACGTGACGCATTTTTTCTCTTGGATCTAAGTTATGTTTTTGAAAATACAAATACTTTTTGATGGCAGGAATAAATTTTTACTATCTTTTTTAATATTATACTTTCAAACAATAATTAAAAATTCTTGTAAATGCTACTATTTTCATCAATAGATTTTTGTCGTGTAACGTTTTTTCATTCAAATTTTATCAAATCTTATGATGTATATACCATAGATGACTGATTTTTTGAGTAGAAGGTTATTTTTTTGTCAAATTTAATTAAATTACCCATCATTACTCAAAATATCTTCATCTTATTTTATAGCAATCAGTTCATAAGTTATATTATTTTTAATAACTTTGCAAAAATCCATGGCTTTTTTCGCTAAATATTTTTTTGTGATCGAATAGTAAATGCACATTTTCACCGTTTGTTACTCGGACATCTTAATTAGCGGTTAAAAGTAAATAAATGGTTACCATGACACTGATATTCTTGGTTTCCAATACTAGGTTCTCATATTAGTGGTAAAAAAAAGACCACTCTAAACAAAAAAAACGCTTTACACAGATTTTTGTTTTGTAGCTACTTTTATTTCTGGGTAGAACCGTATTTTATGTAATATAACAACAACTGAGCAGCTTTTTCCACATTTATTTTCTTTGACCAAAGCCCGAGTTTCATCGTTACCGACATCACCAATTTTATGATGTCTACAAACAGAGTTCCACACAAGTATATAGGCTAAAGCTTTATTAATTTTTTTACCTTATTCCTATTTGTGAGTAGGTTGACTTTTAATGTTTAAATTTACTATAATTTCAAGTTATTATTGAATGAAAATTTCCAAGCATAAATACTCGTGGCATTAAAAGTGTACTGTATATCCCTAAATTCATTAATTGATTCGGCAGTCACTTTGTGGTAAAATCTATTTTAAATGCAAGTTTTACTTAGTAAATACCACTATTTCTTATAATCTACTGTGACACGTGTTTCGATGCATTCCGCATCATTTTCAAACACCGTTACGTGTTTGAAAATGATGCGGAATGCATCGAAAGTAAAACTCAAATTAAAAATATATATCCCTAATTATATGAAATTATGTTTTGATATATATTCGGTTTTATATTAACAGATTTGATTCATTGACTTGTCAAAATTACTTTATTTTTCATTAAGTTTTATATTATAAAAATATAAAACTAAAATAACATTTCCCTTCCGATGCCAATACATTTTACCGATAGAAGGAATCGTCCGAAGTGGGTGAGAAATTGATTCCTACAAGTTGAATAATTCCTTCCTTATAGTTTCTATCCAGGTGCACAACGGGGAGCAGCGGCTGCTATTTGCATTCCTGCCTTCTCGGCAGCCCCGGTACTCGCATGCACCGAGGGATGCGAGGGATGCATCTGTATTCTTTACGTGAACGTGTGAACAAACGTATTTATTGCACCGCCTTCTCTACTTCAGTCAGGTGCAAACAAACTGCGCGGGTCTCGAACGCGAATAACTTTCATGCACACGAATACATGTAAACATATTCGTTCAACCTACACATTTGCACTATCAATATTTATTTCAATTTTACAATATTTATACACATCGCTTAAATACACTACCGTTCGAATTGTCGGAATGTTTGGGATATGTTAAAATAATATGTTATTATAAGCACCTTTGTGAAAATATCAGATAAAACTGCGACGATTTCTTAATTAATATCTCATCATAGATGAAGAAGAATATAAATGTCGGGGTATTATTTATAGGGCATTTAACTCCAAAGAAGATGGAACTCAGATTTTTGGACATACTCAAAATATTGCAATTTAGTTTGTTTAAAAAGTAATATTAAAGATCATTATATTAAAATAACAACTTTATACTTATTTCCTATATATATTTGATAAGACCAGTGACTTGAAAACATTTATGTAAAAAAAAAACATAAAGATGTTAACAAAATGCTGTTTCTCCAAGATATATCAGTACAAAACATTAATGAAAAAAATAAATACTTGTATTTCAATTTTATATCATACCAAAATGGTTACAATATTAAAAGTGAAACTACGGTGGGAATTTATAAAACCATAAAATTTGAGACAATTTTTTAATAAAAAACGGTGTATATATTTATTTTTCAAGTTTATTTTATTATCATTTTTCATATGTTGATGTACAAGCACTATGTGTCCTCTAATTCCAAATGGCTGCATAAAGTTCAAAATTTGGCCAGTATCGCTATATTGTTTTTGGTGGATTCAAATTATTTTTCAACAATAAGCTCACCACTTTATTATACAAAAACTTCAATAAATATTTTTTTTTTAAAGTATCAAATAAAAGTGGTTAAAACGAGCTTTCTGTTTTATTTTTAAAATATTATTAAAAACATGCCACAAAGTATCAAACATTTAAAAAAATGTTTTTTAGCGGTTAATTTGTGCTTGAGTTAGCGTGTTTACTAATCTGAATATATAATAAACAAAATTCAACAACGGTACTCATTCCTGAATGTTATGCTACTTTTTTTACTGATATTGAACTTAATTACTACTTGTCTATATTATTTTATTTATTTTAATAAGATTTTATTGCTCATAATGAGTGATACTTCAAGCACATGCTAAGTTACCATTTTCATTATTTTTGTGTGCACCAAACAAACTAGGAAAATAATACCACGCGCTTTTTACCAGGACAGATTGAGGGTGTGTGGTAAACAGATCACCGTGTGCTACTCACACTCACGCCTTAGCGCTCACCTTTGAAGCGCGCAACACTTTTTATCACGCGTTAATGAGCATACGTGTGAACATAGCTAATTACGCGAAAAGGAAATTATGAGAAAGACCTAGGGATGGAAAAATCTGTATTTTTGCTTAGTAATGTGTAATGCTTTAAGCTTAGAAATTTGTAAATACTGAATTGTGATTCGTCAGTGAAAGATTTTACGACATTTAGAGTGTTTTAATTTATTTTGAAGTTCATTTGAGATGCTCCATTGTTTGATTCGATTTATTATTCTTATAATATATGTAGATAACTTATAATTTTTTATTTCATATTTCATTACGCAACATTTTTTTTTATATAAGTGCATTATTTTATGTTTACTTCTAATACCTTCAAATTTATGTTCTAGTATGACATATATTAAGTTAAAAAAAACTTTTAAAACTAGCCTTAAAATTTAACATATGAATTTCTTTAAATAATCAAATTTCAGTCATATATTGGCTCGTTTGTTATACACCACCACTTTCATCGATGAATTGGTATTATATTATTAATTTATTTAATTTGAACTACAATATTTGTAATAACGCAATAAAACACTATTTTCAGTTAATTAATGTAAACACGACTTGTTTCGAAAACCACATATCGCTCACTCCTTTCAAGAACGTCATAAATCAAAAAACGAAAATTTTCAGTTGTGCATATTTTTGGAATGCCCAGAAAATGTACTATATCCCAGCAAAAGAGGCATATTTTTAAATAAATACTGACCCACTACAGGGCAGAAAGGATTGTTTTTGCATTTTGAAGAAAAGGTATTGGTTGATTATTTTTTTAAATATACTAAATACATATTTTTCAAATGGAGAAAATACCTTCAGGTTTTACCTTAAAAGATCTATTGTACAGTAAAAAGTGCAGTAAGTGGCTTGATATTTATTTTATTTTACATTGTTTTATATTTTTAAACTTTAAAAACGATCTCCTGAAAAATCAAGTTTTTTGATTTATGACGTTCTTGAAAGGAGTGAGCGATATGTTCTCAAAACTTTTTGTGTTTGCATTTACTAATTTAAAATGTGGTCGTACATAATCAAGCGTATAATTTTATATTTTACTTCCTAAATCGAGCGTTATTTTTTTATATCCTAACACAATAAATATGTTTTAGATGAGGTAATATCTGAATATTCACAGGATGTTTACTGATCTCAATATGGTTTTAAAGTGAAACTTCTATAATCAAAAATTGATTTTAAAGGACGCGCCAGGTTTGTGAGGCACATTTCGTTACACGAGAGAGAAAGATATTAGGTAAAAAGAATGAGAAAGAGAGCTTTACATTTTGTCCCCACGTGAGCTAAAGAGAGTGACGTATACATAATAATACAAAGTGATATAATAAGAAAGTCGCTTGTTGTAGATGTAAACGTCAATATGTATGTATAAAAAGCTGAGGTACCACGTAATGTGTTAATAATATTTATCATTGTATTTGGTGATTATTTAAGAAGTTTCACTACTATCACGTGAACGTTACTGCACGTGCATTTTTTTCTAAAGTCTCATAATTTTTTTCAAATACTGGTTGGAATCCAAATGTAACGATGTTTTCTGAACAATCTGATCTGTATATTACTAAAATGAATATACTCGTATGTAGAGTACAGTTACGGACCAGAGTATAGTATCAAGTCGGAGCCTGTTGTGACAATTAATTTAGCGCAGCGGTGCAACTGTTTCATATATGCAACACCACACGTCATCATGTCATAAAATCCATTTTACAGAAGCTTCGCGTAATTTCATAGAATCTTGCCCACACATTTCACAGTTGAGCTTTCAACTCTTATGGGTGTATTCTTTGAATGCGGTAAGTGATTATTTTATAACGCAAAGAATAATAATTTTTCTTAATTTTTAGCATTAGCATCGTGTTTACTTGGCATTTTATGTGAGTTAAATAATAAGTGTCCTGTCATCATTTTTAAATCAGGAGTAATTTTTTTTTTTAAGTTTTTTTTAACTGTCTATGTGACATTTATTGACCAATGCATAACGTTTAAAATTATGGACTTATCAAAATGACTAATTTTTTATTGATTTATTTATTTATGATATAAATTGATTGATTATATTGATTATATACACAAACATGTATGTATGTGTGTACGTGTCATATAAATAACATAATATTATCCCTGTTATTTATTGTACAGCTTTATTAAAATATTTTCAAAATAATGTCAGTTTACATTTTTTTTTAATTGACTATGAAAATAAAAATGTTACAAAAATATGTATTCTCAAAATCTATTTCTAATATACTTTTATATGGTTACACAGGTGAATAACCTCATTATTAATAAATTAACAACATTTCATTTAAATACCTGGATGTTACGCTTGATGTATTTTAGAGAAAATCATAATGAAGATTCGCAAATAGTTGCTCAAATTGGAAAACTCGAAATGGAGCCGAGAGGTAAATGAACTCCTTTGTACTAAAACTCGATGGTAAAATCACTCATTTACGAGGGAAATGATTTATTGATATTATCATAATTAATGTGCTGTTGTTTGTTTGTTCGAAAGCTATCATGATTGTTTATCACGAATGACAACAGCGCTATAAATTAGTCAAAACACATTTTGCGCGTAATAAACATAAAAATATTTTTATTCCATTACTCGTGTACCCACATTTCATTATAATGTTCAAACATCATATTTTTTCAAAAATGTAATATTCATTCACTGACTTTATTATTTGGTGGCTTCTTCAATTCATTAGTTAACTTGTTTGGTTACAAAGAAAAGGATACCGAGTTCATCTAGATGAAAACATAACTTTAAAGATATATTTGAGCAAAAATAATAAGTAACTAAGTACAACATTTTAAGTGTTCAAATACAAAGTCCAAAAATCTGGATTTTTTCCACTAAGGGTTATTTAAACGTTTTTTATATCTCAATATAGATGAAGAAGAATATAGAAGTCTAGGTATTTACAAGGTTTATTACCTGTCATAAGCTGTACAATATTCACCATTTTACTCATGATTAAAAAGCACACCACTCAAATTGAACATTATCAAATATCGTTATGGAAAACGTTTGTTTGAGTGATTTTGATGCATTCCGCCTGTTTTTAAATGTTGATAACTCCATGCGTTGCTTCCATGCGTTAGAATACACTGTGACTCCGTTTTACACAGCTTTTACTAAATTTTTATAGAGAAAAGACGAACTCATACTTGGTGCTATTTGGATAGAAAGATATTGAATCAAAACTGGCTTTTTTGCCCAGTATTCGTTATATCGCAACTAAAGTTTCTCTAAATCTTGGTAACATTTTACCTAATTGATTTTTTTCTTAAAACACCGTTTGCATTGCAAAAACAATTTTTTCTTAGAAAAAATATTTGGGTTTGAAAAAAAAAAGAGTTATCAAAAGAAAACAAGTTTTTGTAAACTTATATTATACGTTTATTAAAAAAAATATTAAAAAAAATACCAATATACATTATTTTACAAAATCAGACGTGAAAAGACGTGTGACCTTTCCGTGACATGTGGTCTCCGGTGGAATGTATTCTGTGTTTGGGAATATCCCCTTATCCTTTCTTTTTAGCGTCGACGCTTTGATTCCTACAGTGCAATAACTCATACAAATATAGAAACAACACTTTCACTTAAGTCCATAATTCGTTTTCTTAGGGTTCATTATACGATTTGCGAAGATCCAAGAAGTTTTCCACTTCCATTTCCCCAACACGAGAAGATACTCAGCAAAATATTAAAAAGGAAGTATTTTCTTTTTGTAGTTCATGAAGAGATTGAAATTCACCAGCCTCCGTGGAACTTAACAACTTCACAACTGTAAACTTTTACCATTCCGAAGAAAAAGAAATATTTTATTTATTAAGCACTCGTTCCATTGGCATATTAAGAATTTCATTTCCTTTCGAGATTCCGACATTAACTTGAATTTGTGTCTGTGATGAGAAAGGGAATATTAGTCTCTTCAAACTTTAATTTAAGTCTCATTTCTTATTACTTTGTAATCTAATTTAATACTTACTAAGTCAATAATATAATAGAAACAAAGTTACAGTTTTTTTATTTTTCAATATCGCTTTTTACAAAGTTTTTTTAATTAAAAATATAAAACAATTATACGCGTTTATGACATATTTAAAATCTGTGAACCTTAGATCACCTTACATATTTTATATTTGGTGTATATAAGTGTTTTATAATTAGAATTCGACCCACCAAAAACGTCAAGTTTATATCGAATTCATTTAATGAGCTGCATTAAAAAACTGAGAACTGTATTAAAAAGCCTTCTCTTAATAAAAAGATTACATAAACAAACATCAAAGGTGTTGAAAACTCACACATGATCTCCCAAGATCTTGGTTGGTCACAATCATTCAGTAAAAGGATTATTTAATGTATTCTACACCAAATGTTTCGTAATCAGTAAATTAAAGGATCGTATAAGGTACTACACGCCAAACGTGTCACAATTTTACAACAAATGTATCATAATCAGACGGTAAAAGTATTTTACAAAGTATTTAACACCAAATATATCATAATGAGTTAGTAAATAGATTATATAAGGTATTTTACACCAAATATGTCAAAATCAGCTTGGTAGCAGAACACGGAATAACAACTTAGAACAATACTAACGGAGTTCGGCTTGCTCTTGATTGAAACGTCTTGAGTAGGTCCATCTGAATCAAGTCTAAGTCAATATTCCACTGTGGAATATCAATGAGGACGATGGTAATACTTCCAATGCAGGATTACGAGGAAATAACGTGGTAAGCAAAAGAGCGGAACTCTAAAAATATATTTCCCAAGAAAATGCAGTGCCACGCCATGGTCATATACTCGTTTCTAGTACGTATATTACCCGTGAACTCATTACGTTAATGTATGTAAAGTATAAAAATATTCAAAAAATTAAAAAAGAAATCATTTATTATAAAATTAATTTCCAATTGATTTCTGTAAAGTTATAAAAAATGGTGTTTTTTCCCGTTTTATTTTATTTGACGTTTCGTCGGTCAATATGTATAATCTTTTTACTTACTGATCATAACGCATTTATTGTAAAATTCCTTACAAAATCCTTCTACTGAGTCATTATGTAATATTTGGTAAAAAATACCTTAATTAATTCTTTTACTGATTAATTATTACACATTTGGTGTGTAATAATTAATCAGCAAAAGGTAATAGTAATACCTTATGCAATTCTTTAATTGTCTGATAATCACATATTTGGTGTAAAATACCTTATATTATCCTTTTAGTGTCTGATTATGACACATTTGATGTAACACTTAGATACCTTGAAGTTATTTTGAATCTAAAGAAGTGTTTTGAATTCGACATATCAAGGTGCAATATTGATATGAAGATTATAGGAGAGGAATAATATTAATAAATATTTTTATTATGAATAAATACAGTTGGCTCATTCTTGTGAATCATCTGATGTAACTCTGATGATTTTTGGCGCTTTGCCACTCAAAACTTGTCAGTCTTATACAGGCTTTTTTTTAAATATAATACCTTCAAAACTTTATTTTATATTAACGTAACGGCTTGTGAGTTTATGTGTTGAAATAATTAAGTATTTTATTCATAAAGAATTGAGTATTTTTTCCATTAGATAAACAACATTGATAAAAATTGCTTTGTAAAAAACTTTAATGATATACGTGAATGTATTTAATCTTATTGATATTTTTTACAAAAATAAAGAAAAGCATATTTAAAATCAGAGGAATAATGAAAATAAACTTCATAAAATCCCCAATTAAGACATTTAATGCAATCTTAAAATGACCGTCAAAAAGGAAAAATTGTAATCGTCAAATGGTTAAAACAAAAGTTTTAGTTTTTAAATACTACTATTAAAATAGTGAAAAGATAAAGTAAAATTTAAAAATATCCAGTTTTATTTTTTCAATTATTCCAACAAAAATTATTTTAAACTATTTCCCTACAAGAAAGATTTTTAGAAAGATATTTTCATAATAATAATCATAATTTTTGTAAAGAGTTCAGGGGGAAAAAATCTTTTCCAAAATAATTGAAAATATTCCATCAAATGTAAAAGTTAATAAAAAAGTAAGAGTTCCAGTTGATGAGAATGTCTATAAAGTGGCAGGCGGAAGCCCGAAAAGAACGTCTTACCTCTCAAAAATATTCGGAAGTAACGGCCCCACGTTAGATCCGGTACATTTGCTTCCGGCGTTCCATTACAATATGGCCGGAAGAGTAACGGTATGGACCGGAAGTAGCACGGAACAGGAACCATAATCGCCAATATCTCACCCAGCGGTGCTAAACGAAGCCTCCGTGGTAACCGTTAGAACCTTATTGAGGAGACACCTGTACAATAGCCTATTTTGTTCCCTTACAAATCGAATAGCCGATAAAGAATGCTGCAATTGGTTACAACCGCGCTAAAGGGGAACACAAAAGATGTTCAATTATTTTACAATTTTTCACAATCTAATAAATGCATCAACAGGTTTTAGTTTGTTTTTAAATATTTATTTAATTTTTTGATCAAAAATGCAATACAATTTACTACATAATGCTTAAATATTACTGGCATTATTTTAAAATATAACAATTTGTTTAAAATTATTAATTTTTTATCTTTTACACATTCATTAAAATATTCATATTTTATTTGATAAAAATCAAATTCAGTCAGAATTTGAAACCTTAATCCAACTCTGTCACAATTTGATTCCTATTTTCAAACACAAGCTGCTTAGCGTTATGTGAAAATAATATTGAATTGAAATACTAACACACATCACAGCAACATAAAAAAGATATATTTATATATATATTTTTTTCAACATTTTAAAAATTTGGATAAAATTCCCATTTAATTATTTTATTTCTACGCAAGACGTTATACCCAGTTCGTTAAGGGTTTTTAGAATGTTTACACAAATATTTTAGAGGGCGTTAAAAATCGTTATAAAAACTAATTAACTACTTGGACACAAAAAAGGTTTTTTTTTATCTATTTTTAGACTATATATTTTTGTGTTCAGTTCATACACATCATTAAATTATATTTTGTGTTTAATTATATACACAAAACAGCTATCGATGATTTTTTGACTATGTGATAAATATTCATAATGTGAAGTAATAATAATTTTCAAATGATTTGTTATAAAAATGATCCAATATTAATTAGATATTTTCACAAAGTTTGCATGAAAAAGAGATTACTGAAAATGTTACCTCATAGAGTTACACGCAAAGACGGAAACTCATCTATTTCTCCGCCTCACATTTCATGACTTTGGTTAAAATTTCATTTTGAAATTTCCACGCTTCGATAATCGCCACCCCAGACGGCTAGATCAAGATTTATTTTCTGCAAAATGCATTATTCAATCGTAATATTATGACTCGAAGCGTTTGGTAATTTTCAGACGGTCATTGGACTGTTACCAATTCACAGCATCTGTAATAAAATTTAACAAAGAATGAAGGAAAATGACGAAATTCTAACCCTTTCGGAACTTCAAAATATTTTTATTTTAAGTTTACTTGGTAAATACCACTATTTCTTAGAATCTATTTTGACACGTGTTTTGATGCATCCCGCACCATTTTACAGTGTTTAAAAACTTTGCATGGAAACACGTGTCACAATAAATTTAAAAAGTAAAACTCAAATTAAAATCCACAATTATAACATCACTTTTATTTTATTTGATAATCAAGCGAGTTTGGCGGTACCGATATTACAAGTCCAATTTAAAATTTGTTTTTTTATCACACAAAAGGAAGTTCCTTCAAGAAATTTCATTTAAAAAACTTTTATCAGTAATATATTAAATCAATTGTCAAAATGCTTAATATTTCATTAATAATAAATGGATAATTCATGAAACAATTTTTTATTACTTGAAGACAAACACATTCTCCGGTTTATTTTAATTGAAAAAAATAAGAGTAACAGGAATGCAGGAGGAAGAAGGGATTCGTAGCTCATAAATGTTTTTGAATGGACATTTACCAGACTCGAAAACCTGATATTTTGTTAAGTTTACAGACATAAAACTGTATGTAGAGATGACGTACAATCTCCAGTAGTGGCTAGGTAGGTACTTAAAAAGTAACGAATTGTAACACAATGAACATTAAGTTAGTAGTTACGAATTTCTTGTTTGTTTAAGTTAATACTTCCTCTAGAGGGGTTAATAGAAACCGACTTTTCCCTCCGAAATACACGTCACACTCATATTTTTATATGAAGCAATGAAAATTACATTCGAGGATTGTGAACAGGGCGTCATGTACGTTACGGCGACGGTGGCGCCCGACGGTAGAGCGCTCGTAACTTCATTTTACCGAAAGAACACATTACTATCCCTTATAGCATGAGGGATGCAGAGCTTAAGGAATTTTTCCAAGATAAAATGGTGTTTTACGTCAAAGCGAGGTTGGGATATAAAAATAATGTGTAATTGCTTCCATTGTGTTTCGCAGACATTGATTTATTTTATATCATTTAAAGTGAGTAAATAAAATAGCAGTTGTCTGATTTTTTTTAAAATACTCATATGACTTTTAAGTAATTTTTCTTCAGTTTCTTTGTTCATATTTTCAACTACATTCACCTCATACATTTGTTTTATTGTTCTTTCATTACTCATTCATTTCTCTTATCCAAACAATGTAAACATTTTCATTTTTTTATTTTATCTATAAGGCATTGCATTATTTATTTATTTCACCATTTGTACATTTATCGTACATCTTTTTGATGCACATTCATCTGTGGTCAAATAATAAATTATCATTTGATCTCTCAGACAAATTACATGACAGACCAAATAATAAAGTATTGAAAAATAATAAATCACAAAAACCGTTTTTTTGTTGTTTAAAACACAAAAAAAACTTCAAACTTCTTTTTTCCATTTATTTAGTAACAATATTAATTTTTTTATAAACTGTTGCGTTTTTAAGAATTTTGAACTAATTTAATAATTTGTACTAGAACTGATGTGTATTTGATTATCAATTCAAATTAAAAATACATTACGGCTATCCATTGTATTTCTTCCCTTTGCAACACAATTACCATTGCAATTCAGCAAAGAAGCCTATAAATTATTTGGACTTGCAAAGCTTTATCCAGATAACATTAGTTTGTTTCCAGAAATTCAACCACTAGGTAGAAAAATATTACATTATCAATAATACTTTTTATAACTATTGTGCAACTGAAATTAAAAATAATTTAAAAATATTTGACATTTGGAAGGTCCTTAACTATATTCCTTCAATTAATAATTATTAAATTTTTCTTATAGTCCTCTATTTGATTCAACAATACTGATTAAGGAAGATTCGCTACCACCCACTTTAGACCCCCCCCCCCCACATCTTTCAACTTTTGTAATCCTGACCGATACTGACTAACATCCTTAGGGCATGTCAGACCTTGGCCTTTAATTTTTTTTTTCTGCAACCATTAGTGCATGTTAGTGCTCGGGTCGACCACAACAACATTAACATTGTCCACAGTTATAATGTGTAAATAGTGTTATGCTAGTGACGTGTAGTATTGTTTGCATGCTGAGGCAGTGATTGTCCTGTCTCGAAACTCGTAGATAAAAAATCTTTCAGTTTTATACTAAAATTAAAAAAAAACAAATACGTAAAACTGACTAACCAAACAAGAGGACAAAATGCCGAACCCTCTTCTAGTGGAACGGAAGGTCTGTTGATGACAGTCAGCAGTCCGGCTTCTCCTGAGGATTTTACGTGGTTTCCTCTCAGTAATGCGCAAATGCTGACAAGTTTCTGATTAGCCCACACTAGATTGTCCCTTCTTTTCTCAACACAGATTAAATTAAATAAAGAGTAAGAATAAACGAAAATCCACTTAATGATACATAAACGTTGTACATTATAAGCAGGGTTAATTACAAATGCAACTTCCATCTAAAAAAATTACAAAGTGAATGCTATAAATATTAAAAATATTTTTATTATATAGTATATAAATCGCAAAATCATTTAATGCGATTTTATTTGGCCAAACTGCTATTTTTTATAAACTGCTATTAATTGATATTATAATCATAAGTTAGAATGTGTTTTTAATGTTTTTATTCGACATATCAACAAATATGAAAAAGAATATGGAAGTTTGGGCATTTACGGGTCTTACAACCATCATGGCCATCAGGCTGGTTTCAATCAACAAACATGGAGAAGAATATGGAAGTTTGAGCATTTACGGGCTTACGACCAGCATGGCCATCAGGCTGATTTAAGTAATCACTTTACTCACGTGTAACATTCACAGATTCTACCCAATCACACTATTCAAATTCTTGGAAGTTCTACAAATTTACAATATATTATCCAATTTCGAAATATTGTACTTAAATCACTAGAATTTCACTAGAGATATCCATTGGTAGATGAAAATAATATGATAAATAAATATTATAATTGGAGATAATCCAGATTTGTGAACAAATATTTAGACACACTCAAAATATGGTTAATTGTTTTTGATATTGAAGTTTGAAAATCCTTTGTCTTTTTTATACGGACGAACTACTTATCTTGGATATCTTATTATTCGGGATGGGTTCCAAGGTACGGAAAAATGCGACAAAGTTTCTCAATCCCTCTGCACCAGAGACAATTACATTAGGATGGTGTGACCGCAGCTTTATCTCCTAAACGTTGATATAAGATAGTGCGGCTCCGTGCTATAAAGTAAAAGAAATGACATAATGCCCCGTTCAGACGAGGCTATTATGTCCCGGGAAAGTATCAAAACATAAAGCACGTATTGGTTAATTCAAGAGGGCATAAAGCCTCGGGGAATATTTACAACTGAGGGGGTTTCCACCTAAATATGATAAATACAAAGTCGTTTAGAAAACTGCTATCCTTACACGGGCGAGGAAATTCATTTATTCGCAAACTTATCTGAAAATAAAGAAAATGCAGTTTTGCGATAAATTAATTTATTTACACGAAAACCTCGATATAGCGGACTTATTGGGGGAGGGGATGTCCGTTAAACCAAAAAGTGGATTTTATAAAATAAGCCTTAAATTAAATCAAAAAACTTTTTTATTGTTTATCATTCACTTTGTGTAATACCACTTTAATAAACAGTAATTTGTGACTACCTAATTAGTGTTTATAAATCGTATTACACAAAGTTAACGATGAATGATGAGGAGAGTGTTATATTACCATTCCACAAAGTTAACGATGCTTTTACTATTTACAATAACATTTTTTTTCAATATGAATACTGTAATTAGATATGAATAAACAAGACACTCGTCGTAAAGTGAGGTTGTTGTTTGACATCGCCACAAAACCCCAAATTACTATCATATGTTAGTTGTAAACTGATTATATTAATCAATAATTCTTTAAATTTTAGGTAAAACTTTATTGACATCTTAACATGGATAAAAGAAGATATGGGAGTCTAGGTATTTACAGGGCTCACGACTTATCAAAGACTAGGTTAAGTGAACACTTTTATCTTTTTACCTTTTATTTTTTTTTATCTATTTTTTTTTTTTTATATTTATTATGTTTTTTTTTTTTGATAATGCCCTAATAAGGCGAAACAATTGTCACAATGTATTTTTATGTATTTTTGTTAATAAAATACAACTTAGTAGACTCAAAAAAACTGTGTTTGATTTAAAATTAATACATAAACTTTTTTTTAATGTTTGCATGATTCTTTGCAAATTATTTCACAAAGTAGGAGGTGCCTGAAAACTCAGGCTTCGGTATCTTTATACCGTAAATACCTAAACAAACATATTCTTCTTCATCTATGTTGAGATGTCAGTATAAAAATAGCTCGTAAGTGGAAAAATCAATATTTGTGAACAAATATTTGGACACACATAAAATGTTGTGAGTAAAATAAAAAATATAAATAAATATTTTTTATGTCAATTCATATTAAAAAAAAAGGATTTATACTCTTTTACCAAATCAACGATAAGAACAATTACAATGTCGTATATTTCTTCCGAACGCGAAATCATTTTTCATATTAACAGGAACCAAAATCAAACACTTCAAAAGCGACACGTCTATCAATCACCAAAACAAGGCGACAAAAAATCACCAATCCAATCAATAATGCCAATTTTTCTTCGCCAATCGCGGCAAGTGCGATAATGGCTTGGCAAAAAATGTATACACACAAAACCATCACATCCCTTACCCCGTGTCTCATATGCGGCACAAAAACAGATAAAGGCATAATGATTAATAGCCCATTCCCGCAAGGGAAAATAACCCCTACTGCTCATCACCTATCGATAATGATTTCTCGGTGATTATTTTTTGTTCTTCCATCCATTGCTAATGTTGCGCACAGGGAATTGGTCGTTAATTAATCAAGGTATAAGATGGAATATCAGACGAAAATATATAAATAATACCTTGGAATAACACTCCTTGCTCTCCAGGAACATAAACATAACCAAGTATTTGTATTTGATTTGACAAATTTATGTTAATTTAATAATAATAATTTGTATGTGAGTGTGTGTGAATATATATATATATATATATATATATATATATATATATATATATATATATATATATATATATATATATATATATATATATATATATATATATATATATATATATATATATATATATATATATATATATATATATATATATATATATATATATATATATATATATATATATATATATATATATATATATATATATATATATATATATATATATATATATATTTATATATAAAGCTGTCCCACCGCATTCCCAGATCTGATACCGAAGCATCTAGGCTTCCTGATAGAACTAAGTTGCGAAATTAATTGAAAATGTGAAACAAAATAAAATTTACTTAAATTAACCTTAATTAAATTTACCGCGGGATTTTGCTAACAATTTACATTTAAAAGATTTCCCTGTCACTGCCAATCAAATGTATATTTATATATACACACAAAGAAATGTATACATCTTTGTATATTACCTCACAACACATGCAAGGCGTCAAGTGGAGTTCATATTTGAATGAAAATAAAATAAGTCGTTGACCATGAAACTTAACATTATTTATTATTCTCAATATTATTAATATTTAAAGCATTTACTTTGTGGTTACTCATTTTAACATTTTTTTTACAAAAATGTTAGTAATATAAGTTTATAACCACCCGTTAACCCGAAGACCGAAAATCGCATGTGTTAAATATTTTGTATACTTTAAAGTGTGTAAATAGTGTTATGGTAGCGAAGGGTAGTATTGTTGGCATGCTGTGGTAGTGATTGTCCTGACGAAGAGATGGGTACGTCTCAAAACCGGGAGATATAAAAATCTCGGTGAGTGGTTATATTCTAGTTTAACTATTATTTTTGTTTTTATGTAGTATTTTTTTAACATACACAAGAAGAACTGTTTGTTTACTCACATATGTTTTTATTGATGAGGATAGGATAGGATGAGCAAATAGGATGCTTTAAAATTCACAATGTCCCTCTATCACATTGTTTTCAATAGTTTTTAATTAAAATCTTCAGTATGTAAACGCATTACACTGTGTTTATGTTAAAAGTTTGGTGTCCAACAGAATGTGAAATTACACACAAATTTGTTTCTGTGAAATTTGAGTAGGAGTAAGAATTCGAGTAGGAATAAGTTTGTTAGAGGAAGTTATGCTAAAATGAAAAGAAGAGTTTCTTCAATCAAGATTTCCTTTAACAATGGTTAAACTTGATAAATATTTATTCCTCAAATTGAATTTACCTTCCGCAGAAAATTTATTCTCACAAAGTTGTGTTCATTTTCGTAAATTGTTCCCGAAAATTGTATTTGTTTCCCAGGAATAAACGCTATCACTAAAGGGAACATTGCCCGAGAACGAGAATACCTGACGAATCAAAATGAAATGCATATTCAACAAGCGCCGAGAAACCTTATTATTTACTTCACCGCGAGCTAATGTTATCAGAATTAAAGTACAATCAATACCTTACAAAGTAATTAAAACTTTAAATAGGCTCGCCTCATTCAATTGATTCAATTTCAGGCTTTTGCCTCATAATATCGCTTTAAATGTAAAATATTTTTTTTTATGGTTGTATACAATATGGTATTATTTTGTAAAATATAAATAATACTATTTATTTATTAATTCATTCAAACCTTTTTACTCACCCGATGGTGCATAAAAGCAGTGTTATCTTGATCGTTAACACACGAATGAAAGGTGATCAGCCCTCTGCTTTACCAGTCCAGGGTAATGTTGAATAAATATCAGAGAGAAAAAATCACTTATATTTATTTGACCCCTCCCCTGGAGACGGGACAAATAAATATATAAACCCGGGACCTCTGGTACCTACGGTAGCTGAGTGTACTGACCATTACACTACGAAGGGGGACAAGTGTAAACCATGTATATATTACATATACATAAATATTTTTTTTTGCTCGTTAGTTTTAGTGATCACTCGTCGATGAGAAAAACGAGTTTTTTAAATAAGTCGCGTGAAAAGAAAAAAAAAACCAAAAAGTGGTATTTTACAAAATTTCAAATGTTTTAAATCATCAACATGTTTTAAATAATCAACATGTTGTTCCACAAAGCTAATAATAAAAAATCCATCCACATAATGCGACAAATATTTGAATACATATAACATACTCTGCATATAGAAAATATCGGATGATATGGAATTAGATTTATCATAGAGGGCAAAATATGTAAAATAAAAAAAAGAAACTGCGATCGCTTTCTTAGCCCGCGGGGATAATCTTGTAAACATGCTTTTTATATCCTACTCGAATAAAAATGCAGAAAATTTTCTCAGACGAATCTTCCTCCAGCCTCTTTGTATTTAACCGCATTATTGCACAACCCTTTTGACTGCCTTGGGGTGCATTTCACGAAGAAATAGAAAATCAATAAAGATGAATATAAATCTTAAAAAATCACCCTGAAATTAATGAAAACCTTAAATTGATAATTCTCAAAAATAACTTGTTTTTCACAACATTTTTGGTTTAATCTAAATCATTCTTCACATTAAATAAAAAGGACTCTGCTGCAACTATATATGACTACAGTGAATTCACAATTAAAGCGTGAGAATGAGATTTATGTTTTTTTTTAAGGGACATGCAAAGATACATTTTTTTACAAATTCCAAAAATTTAAGTGTTGTGGTTGTCAATTATGGGTAGAATGAACTATTTTTAATTCAAAATGTTGTAAATAAATTAACATGTCAAATTATAAGCTATAATATTAAAATTTAAATGATATTTTCTTACGTTTCGCATGTATGTGATTATAACCCAGGTTTCGGCCTCACATACAAATTAAAGAGATTTTGCTTATTGAAAAGCTAATTTCATCTTACCAATAGATGTCTCTAATGAAATTCTAGTGATTCAAGCACTATGTTTTAAAATTGAACCATATACTCGTATATAGAGGTTCCAATAATTTGGGTAGTGTGGTTGTCAATCATGGGTAGAATTGGTAAATGTTACACGTATGTAAAGTGATAACTTAAATCAACCTATGACGGTCGTAAGTCCCGTTAATGCCCAGACTTCCATATTCTTCTTCGTCTATGTTGAGATAGAAAAAAATAATTTGTAAAATAAATTGCTTTTTAATTTATTATTAGATTAAAACCAATATTTTTAGCTTTTCCACTTTTTTATTTGACCAGCGACCGGGTTTCGTCGTTACCGACATCATCAGACTGGTCGGTAACGACGAAACCCGGTCGCTGGTCAAATAAAAAAGTGGAAAAGCTAAAAATATTGGTTTTAATCTAATAATAAATTAAAAATGCAATTCCATCACGAAGTGTCGGTGGATACTATAAATCTATTAATTGCTTTTTATCAAACAATTTATATAATGTAAAAATCACACCCATTTCAAGTATTTTGGTTCATAATCGACATTTCGTATTACGATTCATGAAATATAATGTTTCCGATTAGTCTGCGGCTTCTTGGATTCGATTTCCGCTTATTTAAATCAAACCAAAACAAAATCTTCATAACATATTACAAATACTTTTTTCATATAAATTTTAGATTCAAAATAACTTATTTCCAATTCCTTTGTTTTATACCTACTATTGTAAGTATTCATGACGTACAGTATTCAGAGTACATTGGTCTGCATAAAAATATTTAAATATAACAATAATGAAAATATTTTACGTACTCGTAAATTTGATAGATCCATTTTTAACCTTTATTTTAGTGATCTGTTTTTGATTGAGTTTTGATTAATATATTTGGTAAATGATAACTATAATTTGGAACGTGCTTGAGGTTATATTTTACTAAAATTGGGTTACATAAATTATTGAAAAATATTACCATTATTATTATAATTTTTGTCGAATGAAGTACGAATCGATTGTCAGAACATAGATAATGATTGATAATATTGTTCTTCCTCTTCTAGCCCCAAATTACGTCCAATGATTCATGGGGCACTGGATCGTATGCAGTGTTATCTTAATCACTGATTGCATGAAGACAAGATGTCAGTCTTGCGCTTCTTGTATCAGTCCTGGATGGTATTAAATAAATATGAGAGTAAAAATATTTTTTTATTAAAAATATATATGTATGCAGGTTGGTAGGGTAATAAATAAGAGGGGGGGTGAGGGAAAGGGCCTTTTTGAAAAATGCAACATTGATATTAATGGAGACGAATTTGGGAAAAATATATTTTTAATAAATCTAAGCATAACATATACAAACATGAATAATTTATTTTCTCGTTAGTTTGACTAATCACCTGTCGATGAAAACAACAAGTTTTCGAAACTAGTCGTGTGAAATGAAATAAAACTCAATAAGTGATATTATACAAGGGTTTTTTTTAATAATCAACACGTCATTTCTCAAAGTTAATGCCGAATCAATAAATAATGAAATTCCTTATTTATGTTTAACGACATTTTTGACAGTAATCATTTGATTAATTTTCTTTGAATATTTTAAATTTAAGCGAACCTAAGTAAGTCCGTTAGTTTTGACTCATAGATCATGCGACGACTTAAGCATCTCATTTCCGTACATTTATATTAGAGTTGAGAGAGCCTGTATAATTAAGCAGAGCGCACGCAGCTCATATAATAACACTTACGATTCTAATAACCGGGTTGGCAAGGTCGTAAGTTAAAAATTACATGTCCAATCAAAGTGCTCACACACGCGTGGCATTCTAATTCAATCAGCCCTTAAGCTAGAGAACTTATGCTAGCGCAACCCGAACAGCACTAAATTGTTGAGGAATGTGGGTAATTACCCTAAATCGGCCCGTTTCCTTACCAGATCGTTTGCCAGTATCCCACGGACTCGGAGCAAAAAGACACGCATAAACATCATATTGTAAGCACCTAGTAAAACATGTAAACAACCCTTTTTACACTGGGGTGTTCCGCAAAATGAGAAAGTTGTTTCAGTGCGTTTCTCTCAAAGGCGTCAGTTTATGTTGCCTCACCCAAGTATAGCGACATATCCCCCACATTAAGATACCCGGGTTTAGCCAAGTTGAATACGAGCATCCACTTCTTAATTCACAGTCCTTTGCAAAACACCCACCTAGGTCCAAACAGCTCCGAGTAGAAAAGCTTTTTCAAACTCTGCGATGCATTTTTTAAAGCATGCATATAATAAGCCCTTTCTAAAACCTGGGGTTTGATGAAGCCCTTAACCTGTTTGGTGAATATTTTAATATGGGGATAGCATCGTTTAGAACATACGAGGGATTCTAACTAAGATGAAGTATTACGTACTTCCTTTAATATTCGCTTTCGTAACGCGTAATATGTGCTTTCGTGAGGGTACACGCATGATATGTGAGCAGTTTACGTTCTGATCTAAATTGAACGTAAATATCTTTCGAATAATCCTTTTAATCACTGTGATTTAAAACCATATAAATTTTATGGAGGTACCATCAAGGTGAATAATTGTTGAGTTTTATAAGTATTTACATTATTTTGATTGTGTCCAAATCTTTGTTCTCAAATCTCGGTTTTGTCCACTTAGAAGTTATTTATTTGATATCTCTGCACTGATGTAAAAGAATATAAAAGTCTGAGAATTTACAGGGCTTATGACTTAACATGTTAAATAATTGAGAATTTTGATATAAATAATTTTACATAAATTTCGTGTAGGTCCTGCTTTATAAAAAAAATATTCTCAAGTCAACCACAAATGGTGCTGAGAACGTGTGAAAGAAGGTGCCAATCAAAGCATTTATACAACTTGAGTAGTGTAGTTGTCAATCATGGGCGGAATGGTGAATGTTACAAGTGCATAAAGTAATCTCTTTGACCAACCTATAACAGGTTGTAAGCCCTGTAAATCATTCCTTCCCTCCTTCATCTTTGTTGTAATATCAATATATTAACTTAATGTTTACCACAATAGTTTAATTTAAATAATTAACTAACTAACTAACCATCACGTAGGTAGAAAGAATAGAAATATTAATAAATAAGTTTACTAGAACAGCATACAATCAACAATATTGATTTATTAAATTGAAATGATATCGAGATATGCAATTCAATACTTTTTGGGAGTATCAAGGTTTATTTTTCACCATTATTAACACCTTAAAAGTGTAAAAAGGACTTCATCAGATCTTAGTGATTTGAACTACCCACATAAATTAAAATGAGGTTATTTGATCAATCCTTTTCAGATTCCTTGTTTCAGGAGTCAAATATCTTTGATAAAGCACACATGCCGTAGCTGTATCCCATTTAATATATTTCAATCACCTTTCATTAATATAAATAACGGTCAAGTTAATACGGCATTGAGCCGATGGGGTACTCTTTACATCATTGGGTACAGATAAGGGTCAGATAATTACAAAGTGTATCTGAGGGAGTGAAAGATGAATCTATTCATTAGACATATGTAAAAAAAATAGAAATATCAGAATAAAAAGAATATAAGTAATGTTAAAAAGTATCTCTTTTGGCAAACGAGGCGAACAATGGGTATGAAAACTGCTCAAGTCAAGTATCCTTTACGCCTCATAAATATGTCGGTTAGAAGAATCCAATTTTATTTTATTTTGGCCAACAAGATACAACATTTGGCAACACGAGCAATATTTAGACAGAATTTTGAAAGCAAAATATTGTAACATTTATCAAATTCGAGTTAAGGTTTTCTCAACCTTGAAAATAATGTATCGATATGAAAATTCCCGCTCGAATGACAGGGGTGAAATATTGCCGAAAATAAATTTTAAGATAACACGTATGCAAGTATTAAATTGTCCACTTCTTTAAAATTATTATTTTAAGGCATTTTGATATATCGCTTTAATTTTGACATTTTGTATCGCGTATGCTTGAAACATTAATTTTTCATCGTATATTAGTAATATTTTTATGTACATACATTTTTTGAGTAAAACCACGCAGCATTTTTATCTAATTATTAATAATTCTTGCAGAGTCCTTTTTTATGGGACAATATTGAATACTAAATAATATGATATTTTATAAATTCTTTCGGCATTCACTTTGTGGTAAGACATGATGTAATTGTAAAAAAATTGTTTAATCCTTTGAAAACAATAACCAAAGATTTAGATCATATTTTAAACTGATTGAAACTGCTGAAAACTGATTCTGACTGATACTGACTGACACTAATAATACAAAGTAAATTCATTGATTTCAAATAACATTGCTATTCGTATAAGAACAAAACGTCATATTATTTCATTATTAAAGAAAAACACATGTTTTTTGTCACTTGAGTTATAATTATTTTATTGTAACGACTAGTTTTGGAAGCTATGCTTCCATTTTCAAATCTAAAATTAAGTCTCAATATAAGTGGTAAACTCAAGTGGTAAAAAATAAGCGTTTTTATTTTAAAATTAAATAAAACATATGATATTTACTTGTTATACCAATAGCAAATTAATTTGAAATGTATGAATTTATTTTGTATTCCTAGTTCAAAAGTAAAGTTATTTAACAGTTTCAGTCGGTTAAAAATATGATTTTAATATTTGGTTATTGTTTTCAAAGGATTAAATACAATTTTTAAAACTAAAAACAAAATACATAATTGTAGACTTTCGGAAGAGTCGAACGAAATTCAATTCATTTTTCTTTTAGCGTACCGGTTTTTATAATTATTTTATGCTGTTATTTGGTAAATATTTTATTTAATAATTTATAAACTATATAGATCTTAAATACTCGCACTCTTTGTCTTGAGGTTTTAAATAAAGATGGATAAATATTTTATTTATTGTCTCGGCATTCACTTTGTGGTAGACATGATAAAATTAAAAAATTAAATTCTTGGTTTTTACCACTTGAGATACATTTATGTTTATTTTAACAAAATAAAAATAACTCGAGTGGTAAAAAACAAGTTTCTTGATTTACAATTTAAGATAAATAAATTAATAAAAGATTTAAACCGACTATAAAATTACGTGTGCAGTATAGATGTATAGATGTATTATTGTGCAGTATTAGAACTTGAAACACAGTAATAAGTATCGTCATCAAGTAAGTGCTAGTATTTTACATTTTTTGTATTTTTATATTTATTTATACTGTTTAAAAAAATACATTATTTAAACATCTTATATTTTTCTTTAACAACATAAGAAAGACATATTTTTCTTTAACAACGTAAGTTATGCAAAAATGAATATATTGTACATATGTCATAATTTAACATTACTATAAACTCAACGAAAAAAATCTTAAAATTTGTAGTATTCAGTATCCGTTATAATGTAGCGAATAATTTTCAATTTTCACACGCGCTGGGCGGCAAATCGTATGTGGTATTTGCCGCCCTATAGATAGAATCCTTCCGCCATAAATCAGCTGATGCGGGCGGCACCTCAGAGTGTTTATAGGGCGCAAAACTGGCTACTGCGCTGTTAATCTTTACTACTGACTCGTTCATAATATACCTTTGAGAATCACTTAGATTGATTACATACTACATTTTAATGGAATTTTAAAACTGTCTCTCTCTCCCTTTTCCCAAGCCTTTTTTCAACTTGCTGTTTTGTTTACGACTTTATTTAGGCCCACTAAGCTTTTTGATATAATTAATATGTGGAACGGTTAGTTATCATTATTTAATTTTACGTCGCTTAGTGCTTGTTTGTAGATTTATTAGCATATCTCTCTTAACTACATATTATTGCATTTTCATAGCTACAAAGCAGTATAGCAAAGTTGTTTTGAAATAGTTTCTGATCATTCAAACACCTTTTTTTATTTATTTAAGGATTATATATCAAGGATTATCTTGAAAAAAATATTTTAAGTATTATCTTGAAAAAAATATTGTTTTCTTTAAAGAATCTGTTACAAAACTCCATAAAAAGTCCGTATTTTTTTTTCATTTTATATAAACTTAAGTGCTTTTCTCCTGCATCTTTTATTCACACCCAGTGGTGCATATAGTACTGCACAGTGTATAAACATTGTTATTTTGATCGTTTAATACACGAGGGAAAGGTTATCAGCCCTGCGCTATAGGCACCAGTAAAGGGTAATATTAGAGTGAAAAATTACTCATATTTATATTGATTATCTCAGTGTTATTGTTCCCTATAATTTCTTATCTTTTTTAAACTCACCTTTTCTTTGAGTATGTAAGCTTTCAAAGAAAAAACTTTTCTAGATATTTAAGATATATTTCTAGACCAAATATTTTTTTAAACATTAAAAAATAATTAAAAATGCCCAGACATCCATATTCTTCTTTATCTTTGATGAGATATCAAAAAATAATATGAAAAATAACTCCTATAATTGGAGATAATCCAGATTTGTGAACAAGTATTTGTACACACTTAAAATGTTGTTAAAAAATAAGAATCAGAAAATGTATTCTAGGGTGAAAAATAGAGCCAATAATTTTTTTTTTTTAATATTTTTAGAATTAAAGATCATTTTAACAAGTTCTTTTTTTTATATTACTGGATATGTAGTTTATTTGTAGAAAATAAAGCATTTAAAGAAAATTATCTTTTGGATATTTTTGTTATTAATTAGGCATTAACTTTGTGGAAAATAAAATAATTTATACATTAAAAAAATATGTTCACACTCGTACATCTGCAGTTTTTGAAACTTGTCATGTAAACATTAATAAATTCAAAAAAGTAGTACTTGCAAGCATTTTTTTTACATATTTCATCTCTCTGGTAAACAATTTTCGCAGCAGTATGATCTACACATAAGTGATGTCAAATTGTAGTGTCCAGTGGATGTATTAGGTAATTTTGACGTAGCACTGTGGTTTCGTCATGTTGTAATACTGCACAATCCTGTAGTTAGCGCCCATTAAATGATTATACCCGGCATTGCATTGTCGCTATGACCATCGCCAAACGGGATAAATATGTTGACAAAATATTCGGACACAACATCACTTCCATATTCCATATTGCGGACACGTCCTCGTGCCTCGTACACCATAATCGAGTATGATATTTGCACAATAGGCATAGTTAACAGCGTTAAATCAGATTTGCACTTCGCTAATGGTGTGGTGTGTCGGTTTGCTAATCATATCAATTCAGAGGTGATCAAAATATCGACATATTTTTTGCAAAATAAAAATGTATAATTTTTTATTACTAACTGTCAGTCTTCTCAAATTAAAAAAATATATAAAAGTGAAACCACTTTTATTTTGTATATTAAAAGCATTTTAAACTATAAGTTTCTCTTTAATGTTTTTCGCAACAAGAGAAACTATTCACATTTTCATATGGTGTACGGAGTGCGTGGAAGTTTTCGGTATCGTAAGGGAAGGGTAATTAACTATAACCTAACTATAAGTATTTCAATGTTTTAGAATTAGTACAAAAACCCTGAGGATAACAAGGTTATTCTCGAAATCGGTTGGAAAAAGTGCACCAATAAAAAGTGGTTAAAACAAAGTTGTTTTATTTAATAAAGTTTAGTTTCTCAATTATCTTCAAATTTTTCAAAGCTGTTTTTCTAATTCCATAAGGTTATTATGTATTTTATTTATTATTTTGGCATTCACTTTCAATTCAATTCAATTTCTTTGTGATATTTCAAATTCATTCACTTTCAATTCAATTCAAAAACTTTGTGATATTGTTGTTTTTTTTACCACTTGAGTTTATTTTATGCTGACTTTTTCGGATGATAAGCTTCTATCTTCAAGTCTTAATGTAAACTCAAACATATTAAATAAAATTATTTATTATGTTTATATTTATTAATTATGTTTCAGTTTACATTTAAACCTAAAGCTTAGCTTCCGAAACAAGTCGTCATAAAATAAAGTCAAGTGGTAAAAAAACAAGTGTTTTCTTCAACAAAATAAATATTGTTATGTTTTATCTGAACAAAAATTTTATAAAAAAATCTGTATGAAGGAGTTATTGATGTTTTTAACCACAAGACAAAAATATTGTTAAACTTGTAGTTTTATTAGGTGACGTTTATTTTGATCTAATTTTTAGAATAAAGGTATGCCAACAAAGTAGATAAATATTGTATTTCATATGAATAAAAGACTCCATTGTTATGATTCAAGTCGCATTTAAAACTTTCCTATTTGAATCCTTGATCCTTTCCTCGTTGTGTTTCCTTTTCATCCTATTCTCTTCTTTTTCAACGAAAAGTTTCATCAAATTAAAACATTTCTTTTTCCCTCTTTCATTTATCCTAGTACCTACTGTATTATTAATTAGTTTGCAATCAAGAATACAACAACTTTAAAATATTATTCTATGATTAAATTAAGCATGGTGTGTTTTTATTTATTTTTTAAAACGTCTAAAAAATTAAGGGAACGAAATTATGTTTAAAAAAAATACAATTTATTGCTATTTTTACTTAAAACGCCATTTTGATTTTTAAATGTTTTTTTTGTTTTATTGAGACAAATGGAATTTTTTGTTCCAAACGTATACAAACATTATTTGCACATATATACAGAATATCTGACTTCTTAAAAATTGTTCAAAAATTCTCGTAAATTAGCATTATTTCAATATAATACCTACTGTTTCTCTAAGAAATTTGAGGTTTCAATATGTTTAGAAATTTAATAAAACTTTTCAAAAAAATAATAAGGAAACAAGCGTTGCATAGATGTAAGTAAGCATTTAAAGGGTGATTACATTTTTTTCCGGAAGATCAGAAATCCGAAAAGTTTTTGTTTTCTATGTAAAGTTCTCGGTTTGTAACAGCTATTGTAATAAAAAGTGGAGTTTGATTCTAAATCTGACACTTTCTTGTGATTTGCGAGAGAATTTACATTTTATGCAAATTGCAAAAAATTTGATCCGGAAAATTTGTATAAAATCCTGGAGGGGGAGTCGTCATTGAAAATCGTTTAGGAAGAAAATTTATTCTTATATACTAAAAAAGAGGAAAATTGTTGAAAAGTTTATTCGTCCATCACACTATTTCAAGGCAGATTTATCCACTCTAGGAGTCATTTAAACGTTGCTTTATCCCACGGGTACCAATAGGATTTGAAAGCGAGTTAAACACGTTCGTGCTCATGTTCACAATTGTGTCACATGTATCGGAGTTGCGGGAGTACGATTAACGGAAAGCATAATGAACATCCTAACGAAAAGCGGAATCCGGTGGAATATTTAGGGCTCGCTTAGGTCCTGTTGTCTAATACGCCACAACTAAAACTGGAGGATGATGGCCTAGGGATCGTAGAGTTTAACTGTTGGTTTCAGATTAAACGCGCTCAAAATCAACGACGAGGCAGTAATACGGAGCTGACTCCGCTGGGAAATACTGAAATATACATAGCGGCAAAATGACAACTTTTCAGAAGATCTGCGGTAAACAAACTTCGGTAAAAGTGATACTCCAGCTGAAAAAAAACTGCGATTTTTAACCTTAAATTAGTAAAATATTTTTTCTTATCAAACAATGACATTCCAAGGGCAAAATTCAGGACTTCATGGTGACAATTATTTCAAAAAGTGTTGAGTTATGGTCCCGTGGTTAGTGTCGCGGACTCTTGAGTCAGAATTTCCCGGTTCGAACCCATTCTACCACAATTCGATACGTATTTCTAATAATAAGCCGTTGGGTTCAGGTAGTGTTTAGGCTCACAGAAATAGTATGAAATTCAAGTATTTTTGTAAACAATAAAAACACAAATATTAGTCTTTTTTCTTTTAAATAAATAATTTCCTTGTTTTTTTACTTGTGTTAAATTTGATGGCTGTGAATTCACACTGAAAAAAAAAGTATTTTATATAATTTTTAAAACGCTAAAATCGGGAATCGGACCGTATATAGGTGACCACCAATATATTCATATAAATTCACTTATCTTGCCATTAAATTCACTTTATTTGTACCGTAGAGTATGCTTTCATATGTTTTTAGATACATGAAGGCATATAGCGATTAAATTGACAAATATGAATATTTAGCATAGTTTTAGATAGTCATCAACGATCCATTGTGTAACATATAAATTTGCATTGTCAGAGATGAATATTGAAGTGTTAAAGCATTAATTTTGTGCTCGTCAATATATCATAGTAAATTGAAACGCCATAATCATCCAATTGTCCAAATAGTACCTACGTCCACTTATCAGGGACCACTAAATCAAATGCAAATTTAATTATATTCATCAAACGAAAATGCATCGATTGATGGTTTTGGAATCATCTACGATTATGTCTGATATGCGTGCTTAGCAGTACATTGGACGCTGTTATTTTATGCACGTTATGTATGCTATTAGGTCTTTTCTATAAAAAATGTTAATAATTTCTTATAACCTATCGAAAAACAGAGGAAAAATACCTTTGGTTTTCTAAATTTTTAGTATTGCGTGTGGTGGAGATTTTTTACGAGTAATTTTTAGTATCATTATTTATTTTATCAAGGTAGGTTCTTACTGTATACTTTAAACCCGATGTCTACCAGGGAACCTTTATTCGGTTGGAATATCAAAATGTATTGAATTTATGACACAAATGTCTAAATGTATGGATCACATAATGACAACATGTATTATAGCAGGGGAAATTTTCCTTTGAGGAATGGCATTATTAAGAATATTAAAAAGAGAGTACATAATTCTACTTTCGAATGAATATTTTATGAACTATATAAAATAATTTAACATCAACCCTTGAACAGTTGAACTGAGCAATAAAGCGTGCTAATAGGCTCTGAAAACAACGGGAGAGCATTAAGGTCCGGCGTTGTTACAAATTAAACTCACGACAAGTTTGAGAATTTGAAAACAAGTAAAATAAAAGTTTATTGGATATTTCGATCGCAGAACGCCTAATTTTCTTCAGAAAATTTAGCGTCAGCTTCCCTTTTTTTCATGAATTTCTCCCTTCCAAGTTATTTAATTTCCAAAGTCAACAGTGTTAAAGTTTAAGGCCTATTATTTAATTACATAATGGCCGTTCGGCAACTTAAAGTGCAAAACTTTAAAAAGCTTGGCACGTTCAAAGTTTTGCGAATTTGACAAGTGCCAAAAATGTCCATTTATTAACTATAACAGATTGGGAGCTTTTATTATATACAAGTCGGGTGTGAATTCTGTTGGTTAATATTCAGTACTAATTCGTGTCGGAAACCAAATCTCGAAACATAATAAATTAGTGGATGGGCAGGTCTAAAGAATTTCATTAATTGATTCGGCAGTCACTTTGTGGTAAAAGTTTTTTTAGGTAAATACCAAAAAATGTGTATTTCAATGCATAGAATCATTTTCAAACACCCTATGTATAAATAAGTCTACATTTTAGAGTAATGTCTTTGGGACGTTGAAGATTGAAGGTTGAGAAACTTAAACATTAAAATGTCTTAATGATGGAAAACTGATTTATTAATTATATTTTAAACTTTCTGTATAAGACATTCACTAAAGTACCATATTATTAGACAAGTATTGTTAAATGTGCCCTTAGTACAAAAAAAAACAGGAATTAAGAAAATCTCTCTTTTTTTATTTTGAAATGTATATTTAAAAAAAATCCTTTTCCAGTTTCCTGTTTCCAGTTTCCAAAATTTTGTGATATATAACAAGAACATGCAGAACTCGCTAGTTCATCAAGTCTAATGCAAAGCGAGTGGTACCAAGACCCCATGTTGCCATTAATGTGAGAACGATCGATGATTGAATTTCAAAGTCTTGAGTTGTAAACTTCCAGAGAATTTAAAGTTAATGATTTCACTCTTAGTAAAATACAAGGCTGGAATAAGTCAATCAAATATTAAAAAGTTCAATGGCCGAAG
The DNA here is from genome assembly GCF_059751285.1 of Brachycentrus maculatus. Taxonomy (NCBI): domain Eukaryota; kingdom Metazoa; phylum Arthropoda; class Insecta; order Trichoptera; family Brachycentridae; genus Brachycentrus; species Brachycentrus maculatus. The sequence goes on along the minus strand of NW_028281059.1, from coordinate 317,444 downwards.
ATAGTAGATTTCATATACAAGAGGGATATTACGTTTCCTGTGTCAAATATTTAAATTAAATTTATTTTCTTCAAAATGAGGACACTAAATTATAAGAGTTAAGCTACTAAAGGATAATAAACGTATTCTCTGTTTTTTACATAGACCATTCCTTCTGTCTTCGCATTAAAAAAAAACTCGTTGTTTCACTTTACTTCTTATAAAGGTAGTTATATTTCTCAACGTTGCACAGGGTATTGCATTGTATGTAAGCAGTGTTACGTTACTTGTTAAATACACGAAGGAAAGGTGACTAGCTCTACGCTTCAGGTGCCGGACCGGGGTGGTATTTAATAAGTAATTAATTATCTTTATTTTTATCCCCACCGATAAATGAACCCGGGATCTTTAGTATAGTAATCAGTATGTACCTAGATTATTTATTGCTTGATAGTTTGTATTTTTCACCTGCTGATGGGAACATCAACATTAATTAATTGATTGATAACTCCAATTAACTAATTGATTGTCCGCCTCCGTAGTGTAATGGTCAGCACGCTTGGCTACCGTACTGGAGGTCCCGGGTTCGATTCCCAGGGGGTTCAAATAAATATTAGTGATTTTTTCACTCTTATATTTCTTCAATATTACCTTGGACTGTTACCGGAAGCGGGGGGCTCATCACCTTTCCTTCGTGTGTTAACGAACAAGATAACACTGCGTTTATATGATGCAGTGCCCTATGCACCATTGGGGTGAGGATAAGGGTTTAAATGAATTAATGTACTTTTGGAATCTAGTCGTGTTTACGTTAATAAACCATATACGAGTACAAGTATTTTTTTTTATTGAAACAAAGTACATACTTAATTACAATTAAATAACAGCACTTTTTGTACTAACTTTATTACATTATAACGTTGTAACATAAAATATGAAATACATTCATTTTGTTACAATGTTCAAAACGACTGAATTAATATTAAAATCCCTTATGAAAATGGTAGAATGTCGTTCATTAGATATTCACAGCAGAGTGAGGAAGGAACAGGGTGATGGAAAAGTACTCGAGGTGCTGTTCTACGAGAAATAATTAAGGTAGTTAATTTAAATGGAAGATGTCACACGGACTCTAGTGGTGGTCATCAGTCTGGTAGTAATTAATCTAAACCGTAGAAACCAAATAGTACAATACCCTTCAATATACAGTGTGATATGTAAGTGTAGTAAATCTTGAATTATTTTTATTGATATAATCCTTCATACATCCAACAAGGGTGTTTCAAGAAATATCTATTTTAGAACAGTTGATTAAATAACATAATCTTCTAATCAACTTTTTTAAATGTATTTTAAATTCTTATACCACCCAATAAAATAATAATAAAATAAAACAATTTATTAGTAATATATATATATATATATATATATATATATATATATATATATATATATATATATATATATATATATATATATATATATATATATATATATATATATATATATGTATGTATATATATATATATATATATATATATATATATATATATATATATATATATATATATATATATATATATATATATATATATATTAATATGTAAATATTTGGTACACTGTTTTAGATTATTACTGGTGCATTTTTTGTTTATTAAAAGCATTGTAAAATTTGTGGTATGGTAAAGTAAAACTCTAATAAAGTAATATCGTAATACCTTTTTTAAAGGTATTACACAAAGTGAACATTAAATGATAAGGAAATTGTAATACTACTACTCCTGATACTGACCCTTTTCCGTACCCAGTGGTGCATACAGCACTGCATCAAATTGATGCAATGATAATTTGATTGTTTTTTCCGTGAAAACAAGGTGATGTGTCTTGCGCTTCGAGTAACAATCACAAGTAATAATTATTATTGAGTAAAAAAAAAACACTTAAGAATCACACTTAAAAATGTAATTGAAAATTTCATATAAATATGAGAAGTGCATTTAGCTTACTTTATTATGACGCTTATTATAATGATTTATCATTCATAGAGTGTATTATTCAAGGTCTGAAAAAAAAATGCAAAAGGGTGCTCTACTTTAAGGTCGCCTTGTAATGGATAAATAGGGTCTGCTATTCCTCGATGTACAAAGGTAAAATTTAGATTATTTTACCGACTGTAGATAGTACTGTATCTATTCGTATTAGGGTTGAACTATGAACTATGAATGAGCCAATGTCAAAGGTATTATTTATGAATAATTGTGACGCCGAGATCAAATATTAATTTCAACGTGTTGAAAGCAGTGGTAAAGATCAAATCACATTCACGAAAAACTTTTTTAGTGTGTCCAAATAATCGTTCACTCTTATGCTAAATAAAAGCTTTCTTAATCCAACATACTCGTAGATGGCTATTGTGAACTCATATGTTCTGTGTTATGAGTCTGATCATATATCTATGAGTTTGGTGAGAGAGGGAATGGTGAATATTGCACGTGTGTAAAGTGATCACTTTGCCAGCCGACGACTGTTTTAATGGTCACTTTATGCACGTGTAACATCCACCGTTCTTCACATGATTGACAAATCAACTTTTTACATTCACATGTTCTTTACGTGTGATTTCACATCACCATCTATGATTGATTTGAATGAGCTTTAATTTGGTAGAAAACCTTTTATTTTCGAATGAAAATTAATGAACAAGGATTTGAATTTTTTGCTGTTTTTTATCATTTTTTATTCATCAATTTCAGTGAATTCAAAACCTTGAACACAAAACGATGTTTAATCTTAGAAGGTTGGGTTTTTTCCTAACAATAAGGCATTTTGCAATAAAACATTTTAGATAATCGTGCTTCAGTCGAATCTCAACAGTCTCAAATTTGTATTGGTTATTGCTTTTCCATAATTTGCAGCTGATTCGCTTATTTGAGCCAAGCTTGTACATGGTATCTAGATCTTAAATTTCTGAGAAATATTGAATTTACGAGGGCGCAATTTGCCAGTAGCGACATTGCAAAATTGAATAAAAATTCGAATCATGACATCCCCAGTGCCAATCCCGGGGCGTTACCACCACGCTCACCCTGTAGGGTATAACAAATTTAATATTTCGTCCTTAAAATAAATAAATATAGAAAACACATAAAATAAATAAACATAGTTACCAAATAAAATTATTTTTATTCAATTAATACACATAGGAATTCTTACAGTAACATATTAACAAGATTCGTGAAATAAAACAAATACATTATTTTTAACCACTTTTTATTTTGGTACCTACTGTTATTATTTATTAAAATAAAAACAAACTATTCAATACTGACATAAGATATAAGACAGCAAAACAATGTATGTGTGTGTGTTTATATTTATAAATAAATTTTTAACCCTTATTCGAACCCGATGGTGCATGGGGTACTACATCATAAAATGCAGTGCTATCTTGATTGTTAACACATTAAGGAAAGTTGATTAACCCTCCGCTTCAGGTATCAGTCCAGTGTAATAGTGTTTAAATATTAGAGTGAAAATATCTCTTATATTTATTTGACCCCCCTGGGAATCGATCCCGGGACCTCCAGCACGATAATCAGTTAGCAATTAGTCAGGGGGGGTGAAAATAAATATTAATATTTTAATATTACCCCGGACTGATTGATTGAGTGATATCCTTCCCTTCATGTAAGTAACGGTCAAGATAATACCTACTGCGTCAATACGATGCAAGCCTTTTAATGCATTGGATGCGGATAAGGGTTAAAATATATTATTATCAACAGAATGTGTGATGCTCGCTAGAAATGCTGGAATTTAAATCATTAGGAAATGAAATTTGACCTAGCGAATGTTAGCAGTTATCAGACCCCGTTCTACATAATAACTATTATATTTTAGTCCCCAAATACGCGACGATACTGATTAAGTAGTGAGTTTGTCCTTAACAACCCTTTTAACTACCCTTTCTGCCAACATGAATTAGTAAAACGGACAATACCTGTACTGAAATTAATGTGGGGAGACACAAAATACGATAGACTCTAATACACTTACCCAAACTCGACTTATTACGCTTCATCCAATAATTAACTATGAATTAACTTTAATCTTCTGAACAAGCTTTAATTTTTTCAATTATTTATTATTAGCAAGTATTTAAACATCTCCATATCATTTTTTTTATAAATCCACAAAAAACTCATTGCGTTATTTTGTATAAATACCAATAAGACATTTAGATTAATACGCAGAATAAATTTATTATAAAAAATAAAAAGTGCAACACCATGTGTATTTCTTTTTGTGATTAAAGTTTTAAAAATAAAACTGTTCTTTTTTATTTTCATTGTTTACATTATACTTATTACCTATGACGGTCGTTAGCCCCGTATATGAACAGACTCTCATTTTTTTAATATTCTTTATCAACGTATGTTGAGATGTGAAAAAATGGTAATTTACTGATTGATTTTATATTTTTCTCAATTATATGGATGCAAATTTAAATAATGTTGTATGTATGAGAAAATTCCATTTTTATCTCAAACAATCTTTTTAAATTAATGTCCTTTCTTTCAAAGCATTTTTTTTATTCAACTTTAGATTATATCTACATACATCAAGACTCCAGTTAAGCTAACTTAAAGTAAACGTCTGACCATCCAATATCTCTGCGTAATGAACTTCCTAGAGCTTTTGAGTGTTCGTCAAACACTGCCAAAACTATTTCTTAGAGTTCAGTAGTAATATTTGTTTGAGTTATTTGCATAATATTGCACCCTGTCGTAATTTCTAACTGGAATATTTCTCATGCTCTAGTGCCTATTTATTTATGGTAAATAATTTCATAATTTTGCATATGGAGGGCTAATTACAAGCTTTACTAAATATTTTATATCTTGGATCGTTTTGACACGTTTCATCACATCGTTCACTCCTTTCAACGTCATATATCAAAAATCGTCAATTTTCAGTTGTGCATATTTTCGGAATGCCCAGAAAGTGTACTATATCCCAGCTAAAGCGGCGTATTTGTAACTAAATATTTATCCGCTGCAGGGTGGAAACTGTTGTTTTTGCATTTTGAAGAAAAGGTATTGTTTAATAATTTTTATAAGTATTCTAAATATTTTTCAAATAGAGAACAAACCTTCAGGCTTTACCTGATCTGTTGCACAATAAAAAGTTCAATAAGTGGTTTGATTTGTTATATCTTTATAAGATTAATTAACTTTGTTTTCGCCGTTTTTTTTATGAATACAATTCAACCTACCGGTTTTGACAATCAGGGTTTATTTAAAATGAAAAACATTAAAATACTCTCACCAAAAACTTCCACACACTCCATAAAAATCCTAAATGTTATTTTTATTATTCATTGCATGGCAACCCCTAATTAAAACTAATGGAATCACCCAAAAATCAGAATAAAGCTGCTTAATTTTTATTTTAATACATTTCATTATATTCTTAATCTTTAAAAACGATCTCCTGAAAAATCAAGTTTTTGATATATGACGTTGTTGAAAGGAGTGAGCGACATGTTAGTTCTCGGCACCAAGTATAGTTAAGTTAAGGAAGCTTTTTTAGCTTTTTGAAGAAAACCTATGGTTTTTTCTATGCGCTTTTATTTCCACCGTACTGGTATTTTTATCAGTTTATTGTAGGTATTTAATTAGGTTCCGACATTCCGACAAATAAAAAAAATAAAACTATTATAAGTAAATAAATATTCTATCGTAAGGTAATTTTCCTCTATTTGTACGTTACAACCTAGTTCTAACGACAAATTAACATGGAAATTTTCCCAGAAATGGCAAGTTAACCGCATTTTTAATTATCTCTCGAGTAATTCCATGCCTTGGAGAGGAATTATGCCTCCTTCTTGAAAAGTTTTAAGAATTCTGTCATTAATCAGAGAAGTTGGGACGAAGGGAAATTCGCCTGCAGGGATTTGTTCTTCAGTTGCAATTAAATGTTACATCATTAATATCACAAAATGACATTTCCAGATTACTGCAGATTAAAACTTTACCCAGATATTTAAAGTAAGAGCGTGATTACTTGTTTCTGTCTCCAATAAAACTTTACTCAAGGTTAAAGTCGCTGAGTGTTTAATTCTCAATTTTAATACTTATTTTCGCTCTTGTACAGAATATGAGGGAATGAATACCTTTTTTCACCACACCGTAGTGTATTGGTCAGCGCGTTTGGCTACCATGCTGGAGGTCCCGGGTTCGATTCTTAGGGGGTCAAATTAAATACTGGTGATTTTAACTCTCATATTCATTTGATATCACCCTGGACTGGTACAAGAAGCACGAAGCGCTTACACTAATGCGATAAACGATCAATGTAACACTGCGTCGCTACGATGCAGTGCCCTATGCATCATTGGGTGCGGATAAGGGTTAATATATATTTACATTTATTTATATATATATATATATATATATATATATATATATATATATATATATATATATATATATATATATATATATATATATATATATATATATATATATATATATATATACATATATATATATATATATATATATTTATATATATATATATATATATATATATATATATATATATATATATATATAAATATATATATATATATATATATATATATATATATATATATATATATATATATATATATATATATATATATATATATATATATATATATATATATATATATATATATTCATATATATATATATATATATATATATATATATATATATATATATATATATATATATATATATATATATATATATATATATATATATATATATATATATATATATATATATATATATATATATATATATATATATATATATTATATATATATATATATATATATATATATATATATATATATATTCATATATATATATATATATATATATATATATATATATATATATATATATATATATATATATATATATATATATATATTCATATATATATATATATATATATATATATATATATATATATATATATATATATATATATATATATATTTATTTATATATATAGAAAAATCTTGATTAAAAAAAAAACTTTGGTCGATCATTACCCGTATTTAATTACCCTCATCCTGTTGAAACTGTCGTTTATCAAGAAAATTAACGTTTCTCTGTATCGCATGCGCTTCAAATTAATCTAAACGCAGTCTGCTTCTGTTACGTTAAGAAAATTTTAAAATAACAATACGTAGAAACTTCAAATAATTATATATTTCTTTCGAAAAATGTCAGTTTGACAGTTGTTTAGTTAGTGACGCAAACAATTAATTTATATGACTTGTTCAATTCCTGATAAATATTCGATGAAAATATATCGTTTTACTAGCTGAAAACTTCAAAAATGCGAGACACGTAGTCTAAAAAAAGTCTTTTTGTTGTTACCGTTTTTGAAAATAGTCGTTTAC
>NW_028281059.1:210000-305000 GCF_059751285.1 Brachycentrus maculatus | reverse complement strand
TAGATAAGCAATGCCTTCTTTCTGGGCTTTTCTCCATTCACTGGTATTCAATCTGTACCATCAAGAAGTTTCTAAAAAAAATAATAATACTGTTATCTTTTTTTCGACATAGATAGAATGTTTAAGTAATCTACACTACGTTGTTAATGAGGCTCTAATATATTGCACTTGATAAAATGAGAACATACATAAATAATCTTTAAATGCAGAAAAAGGTAGCACGAACTAAACAGTTTGATTTTTGTGGTACAAATCAGTCCGACTAATCATAACGCTCGCGTGTGACTCTTACTTTGAACTTTGAAGCGTCAAAGGGGTTCAAATTCAACGGAGTTATAAAAATAAACTATCTCGTAAATTTATAATTTTTACTGTTTTACCAATAAATATGGTACATATAACTATTATGGTACATAGTCTATATCAGAAATGTGATAAATTAACAAGAAAACTCGAAAAAATAACTCAATAAAACATCATACCTGGGACGTAAAGTTTTAATTTCTGAATGATTTTAGTTGATATTTCAATCAAAAGGATAATTCTATCCTTACAGAGACCTCTTTGGTCAAGTGTTGTCAGTAAATAAGTAAAAAAATTATAAGAAATAATGCATTACAAAAAGTTTTCTTTACTGATTTGTAGATATCACACTTAGTATCTTTATAATATGAACCACCACAGATAGGATGGTATGAACCGCGACTGATGTGCGAATGTAAAATTTTCTTATTCGCCAAGATTTGGCGGCCGGAATGCCGATGGGTTAAATGTTAACTAACATAATCGAGACCCAGATAAAAATAAATCGGTAAGTACTGTACGGTGTACCGGGGGACAAAGCAATTTACATCAAGGGCTATTTACTTAATTGATTGCGCTTCATAATATCGCATTAAACCATTTCAGAAAGTTGATTATAATCTTGGAATTTGGAGCAAAAATTCTACTTTGCGACGCAAAATCCGCCTGGCGATAAAAGCCAAATTAATTGACTTTTTTTTACTAAAGTGCTTACCCTTGTTTAAAGAGAATTTATAATTAGTTCCATGAAACTGTTTTCAGTGCTTGATACAACAACTTTCTCTATTTTACAGTTTAAAAACTAAACTAACAATCACGCCGCTTTCCCGCAAGGGTAGACAGAGAATAGAAACAGTACACGACCTGTCTTTGAAAATAATCTTCGCCCCTTTCACTTTCGTGCATCTCCACAACACAAACTCCGATTAATCCGACTACTGACCAAGCCACGCCCAAGTATTTTGAATACTTGATCATGACAAGTTTTAGTCGGTCTTCCTCCGCTTCTATTTCCAACAATAAATTTGTTTTATTATTCTTTCATCACTCATATGATTCACCACATTGTTGAAGAAGTTTATTTAGATGGTGATATGGAAGTCAAGAAGACATGATTTACAGCCTGACATTGGCTGGTTTAGGCGGTCACTTTTTACAGCGCGTATAATCACCATTCTTCCCAATTATTTTTTATATAATAATAATATGTGTTAACTTATTATTTTTAAATTTCAACCATACATGTCACATTTGTCGTTTATACTAAAAATGTGAAGAATGCCAAAATTTAAACATATATTAATTATTTCAAAATTTGGAAAACACGATTGTCAATCATGGGTATAAAAGCGAATGTTGTTAGTATAACTAGCAAATCACAGATCGTAAGATTCAAATTCCCAGACTTCTGTATTTAAAAAAATCAATATTTTTATCTTTGTTGAGTAGGATTATAATAAAAATCGTGAAGAAATCTAATTTTAGTAAACATATACGCAGAAAATGTTGTCAATAAATTCAACTGCCATTCATTTACTTAAACATGACAAGTTTTCAAAATAAATAAGCAAAATTGATGTGCCTATCAAAAATAATATTAAAAAACAAAGGAAATTGGAAAAACACAATATTTCCGATAGAGCTTTTACTAAACCCTTGTTTGTAAGCATTATTACTGGTTGACACGCTATGGAAGTGATTTTGAAAAGCTCTGATGAATCCAACTTGATTTTGTATTTCTTTGGCAAAGGGGTATAAGTCAAAATTAATAGAAGACCTGACGTTTGTTTTGAACTCTTTATAAAAAAATTAAGATATTTTAAAAGCAATGTCTTCTCTTAAACATAAACTATCTATCACCCCGCTTTCGCCGAATAAAATGCTACAACAATCTGTCTTTGCAAACGATCTTCGCCTTTTGCACTTTCATGCATCTCCTCATACATACCCGCCGATTATTCCGACAATTACACTGGCCAACAATTTACAACTTTTATTTTGTAACTTGCATGAAAATACCTGATCTTTACGCACTTTGCATAGCTGAATTCAAAAATTAAAGCGAAAAAACTATAGCACGTCAGATTTTTTTTAGTTATGGATATTTGTAATTCAGATATTGATTACGATTTATTTTATTACTCATGTAAATATATATATATATATATATATATATATATATATATATATATATATATTTTTATTTTTATTTTTTTTATTTATATATATATATACATATATATATATATATATATATATATATATATATATATATATATATATATATATATATATATATTTTTTTTTTATTTTTATTTATATATATATATACATATATATATATATATATATATATATATATATATATATATATATATATATATATATATATATATATATATATATATATATATATATATATATATATATATATATATATATATATATATATATATATATATATATATATTTATATATAAATATATATAAATATATATATATATATATATATATATATATATATATATATATATATATATATATATATATATATATACATATATATATATATATATATATATATATATATATATATATATATATTTATAATCATATAAAGGTGTCGTATTTAATTTTAATAAGTTAATATATTTCCATTGTTACTCTACAATTATCAATACTTTTTTTGAATATCTTAGACCTTAGACTATAACATGTTGTAATACAACCACTATTACGGTTTCAACGAACAATATAACGGTTTCAACGGTCCATACAAACAATAATATGATTGTAACATGAAAACTTGACGTGATACAAGATTTTTACCATATAAATGAGAACGATTAACTTTGAATGAGAAGGATTAACTTTGAATGAGAACGATTAACTTAGTCCAAATCAGTCATCAAAGTCATTGTTGGCCGTTGGTGTTATTAACCATTTTTAAGTATTGAAAATATTTGTCGAGTTTTTCTCGACAAATGGTTTCTATATCTTATATATATATATATATATATATATATATATATATATATATATATATATATATATATATATATATATATATATATATATATATATATATATATATATATATATATATATATATATATATATATATATATATATATATATATATATATATATATATATATATATATATATATATATATATATATATACTCATACACATCAATGTATTTTAATCAACTTATAATCAACAAATAATCCTACTTTGTGTGTGAAAGGGAAGCGTACATTATCATTTCAGTATTGATTCGTTGCAATCATGAAATTTTGTAATTGGTGCAATCGTGTTCAGAGGCATTAATAAATAACTAGTTGATTTAAATAATAATCGACTATTTGCACTCGGTAGTAATATCGGATTTAACAAAAAAATGGTTTATTTTTATAAATGTCCGAAACATTAATCATTCTTTTCATTTTTATTGCCAAATTCGCTTATCGGGATAAACAATTTGAGTACGTTGGCAATATTTTGCATTAATGCGCATTGATGCGTGGTTTCGGAAAGAAGGTAGCAATGCTGTTAAAAATACTGCGGTACATGTTCAAGAAATAGGATACGTATATTCCGCGATAACAGTTACGGCATAGTAACAGACGTCGAAAATTTTACGATTTTGATTTTTACAGTCAAACCCCTTATGGTGTCATACTAGATGATGTCACGAATTGTTCGTTTTTCTTTCGATTAAAATATTGAAAGTTTGATTCCGCAGTAAGTTTTTGGTAATATCCATCCATTTGTAACTTTAGCTTTGCTTGGTTAATACCACTATGAATTAAAATCTATTGTAAGACGTGTTTCGTTGCATTCCCCGATATTTTCAAACACCGTCTTTACGGTTTTAATTTAAAACAAAAATATCATCGATTAATTTGTAATTTTTATTTTTTAACAAAAACATATTTCCATACATATTTAAAAAAAAGACTTTCCAACTGTCTTCATATCATTCCTTAAAATTTTTTTTTTTTTCATATAATCATTGATTGTATTATATTTTATTCGTGCATTTTCTTTACATGAATAAAATATAATGCAATTAAGGATGAAAGCAGACTGAATGCAGTCGAAATGCGATCCCTCAGACGAATGTGTGGTAAAACGATGTTTGATAGATGTTCGAATGATGAAATAAGGAAAGAATGTAAGGCTGAGATAAGCATTATCGATAAAATTAAGAAAGGTGTGTTGAGATGGTTTGGACATGTGGACCGTATGAGTGAAGAAAGAACGGTTAAACAAATTTATGAGGCGAATGTAGTTGGAAAAAGAAGCAGAGGACGACCGAGGAAAACTTGGCACAATCAGGTATGTCAAATACTTGAAAGCGGCCGGGTCAGGAGTCGTAATAATCGTCGGGTATGTATGAGGAGATGCATGAATGTAGAAGAGGCAAAGAATGTTTGCAAAGACAGAGTGGTGTGGCGTTCGATTCTCTCTGCCTACCTCTGCGGGGAAGAGGCGTGATGGTTAGATAGTTTTTTTTTTCTTTACATTTAATTAATATCTTCAGTGTATTTTTTTTTCTTCTGTGAATTTTTTTTTTAAATATGTTTGGTTTTATCATGATATGTCTCCGTTTACCTAAATGCCATGGGAATATTCCCCATATCTCCCTCCATTTGATTTTTGCCCTCAATTTTGAAGGTTTTCATATTTTTACGGCTTAGGGTGTAGAAGATAAGATGGAGAAATATCTAACGCTGGGGATGAGGCTGTATCCTGAGCTACAGCATCCCCGTGTGTCCGGGGACTGATTACATTATCATATTGGAAGAGTTCCTCACATCGTGACCTCATAATTAATAGTCCTATCTGTGATACAACCTTTTTCGCTGAGTAAACTTGTAAACTTTAAAGCGTCAGCAGAACGTTTCACTAGGAATTTTTTGCGCAACTCAACAAAGGAATGCCTATTTTAAAATTTCGGCTACCGAGCGGACTTGCTGATAAAAATGTTAACAAAATATTAAAAATTTAAATTAGAAACTCCTGTAAGTAAACAAAGTTTAAAAGGATTAAAAGTCAACAGATGTTTTCCTTTTTTGTTCATTTTTGCGCTGATGTAATATTTTTATAAAAATGAAATGATTTATTTTGTGTTTAATTTATGTACTCGTAGGTATCAGTTAAAACCAAAATAACAAATATAGGCAAAACAAAATAATAAGATCATTGCATATCACCTCAAATGAAAAATTATTAATATTTCATCAAAGTAATACGATTTTAAATCCATAAGAAACAAAATAAATGAAGACAATTTTCTTACGATAATGTATATAAATATCTACATATATATATGTATATATATATATATATATATATAAATATATATATATATATATATATATATATATATATATATATATATATATATATATATATATATATATATATATATATATATATATATATATATATATATATATATATATATATATATATATATATATATATATATATATATATAATATATATATATATATATATATATATATATATATATATATATATATATATATATATATAATATATATATATATATATATATATATATATATATATAAATATTTATATATATATATATATATATATATATATATATATATATATATATATATATATATATTTATATATATATATATATATATATTATATATATATATATATATATATATATATATATATATATATATATATATATATATATATATATATATATATATATATATATATATATATATATATATATATATATATATATATATATATATATATATATATATATATATATATATATATATATATATACATATGTATATATATATATATATATATATATATATATATATATATATATATATATATATATATATATATATATATATATATATATATATTTATTTATATATATATATATATATATATGTATATATATATATATATATATATATATATATATATATATATATATATATATATATATATATATATATATTTATATATATATATATATATATATATATATATATATATATATATATACATGTATACTGACACTTATTCGCGAAATAATGCTCAGTATGAAACAATTTTCTTATTTTTACAAAAGGTGAATTTAGGATTCATTGTGAATTACAATGGAAAATAACATTGTATTGTAATGGAGACAGTGTCAACTATTTACGCACTAAGGTCTCGTGTCTTAAATCTAGTTAGTTATAACGGAAAGATAAAATAACAGAATCTTCCATACGATTGGCAGTAGTTGAAGCTTAAACTTGGCCTGAACAAAAGGGGTTAAAGTGACGTAGTGTAATGTTATATCCGAGCTGGGATTTGGGGTAAACACAACCCTTGATTACAAATGGATCTCTCCTTCGAATCTCCTTCTATTCCCAACATTCTTATCTTCCCACAGATCAAATTTGACTCAACTTTAGGTGGCTTTGTCCAGCAACGTCCAGTTGCCACAATGTAATAATAATCGAAATACGATAATTATAATAATCGAGAAAACACTCAGTGATTTTTCACCTAAGAAATTGAAATTCCAGTCACTATAATTGGCATGGAATTATAGTGAAAATTAATAAGTTTAATTTGATCAATAGTTGAAGTGTGGCATTTCCAAACTTACGTGAAATCTTTCATTTTGGTCAATATTTTAGATAACTTGCTCAAACGACAATAATATCACTTATACAAAACCCTAACTGGATTTTTTCACATATCGGGAAAACATGATTAATTTGTTTTAATCCAGCTTATAATTTGACCAGATATCCACAACAAAGAGCGTGTCCAAATACTATTTTACTTATGTGAACATGTATTTAGACATACTTACTGGGTTATTTTATTTTAACATTTAAATAAAAGCTTTCTCAATCCAACGTTGATGACTCTAATGAACTCAAACATACAGTGTATTGAGATTAATGATATATGTAGGAGTTTCAAATATGTAAGCAGTGTGATTGTCAATCATGTGTGGAATTGTGAATGTTGCACGTGTGTAAAGTGATCACATAAGCAGCCTTTGACAGGTCATATTTTACAGAAATTAAAAGGTCCTGTTAATACCCAGACCTCCGCATTCTTTTTCATCTATGTTGAGATGTCAAAAATGTAAAAATTATTTAATACATAATCATCCATCACGTGTGCAGATGACGTTGTTGTCTCTCCACACATGACGCAATCGGAAGTCGACATAATATCGATTCAGATTTTTTCGTAATCTCAATGTAACGACATTACTGTTATTATACGTAACGCTTCAATTACAGGAAGGCATACTGAAAATTCAATACAAACATAATATATATATGTATATGCACATGGGATTCAAACAAATATATTGACTTAAGGTTCGCATTGGGTTGTGGGTATGCCCCGGAGTGATATTGAATGTAGTACCAAATTAAATGTCGCACATACTATATACGAGGGTTTTATATTTATATTTTAGCTAAAGATTAAAGACTTTATTTAATGTATTTTTTACTTTCATCTTTTTTCTACATCATCTATTGCAGGCAATAACCTCGAAACGAAAGAATAAAGAACATTAAAAGAGGCCCATATCCAGAAGTGGAGAGATGACTGAGAAAAAAATAAGAAGACAATAATCTAATTAAAATTACACTACTTATTGATACGGTATTAGCTTTGAGGAATGACACTCGTGTAAATAACTAAAATCACTATCGATTATTATTGACACAGTGTCCAAACCATTTCAACGCAACACTTTCTATTATTATTATTATTATTATTTCTATTATTATTTTTTTTTTAACATCTCATCAAAGATGAAGAAGAATATGGTAGTCTGGGCATTTACGGGGCTGACGACCGTCATAGGCTGGTTTAAGTGATCACTTTACACACGTGTAACATTCACCAATTCTACCCATTATTGACAACCACACTACTCAAATTCTTGGAAGTTCTATATATATGAACCAATGAAACCTTGTTCTTGAATCACTAGAACTTCACTACAGACATCTATTGGTGAGATGTAAAGAAGCTTTTTATTAAGCAGAAACTCTTATATTAGTATGTGAGGTCCGAATCCTGGATTATAATCACACTCATGAGAAACGCAAAAATAAACCATTTTCATTTTTATTATTTAAGCTTATAATTTGACCAGATCAAACCAAAATGATCAGACCAAAATGTTGTAAACAACACTATTGTGTATATTAAATATGAAATATCTGAATAAAAATAAGTATAGAATTGATAGTGAAAATAACAGTAAAAAATCTCGTGAAGTAAGGTTTTAAAGTAACAATGTAAAGTGCCTATTGTGATATTTCATTGTTTGACTTTCGAGTATTTTTTGGTTCAATTAAAAAAATGGTGCTTTGTAATTTTTACTTTCACAAATTACTGCATAACTGCACTCGTATTTGTTAATGCAACGAACTCCTAACAAAAAATGTACCCCATTTTTATTATTGATAGCAGATTTTTAAGGCAAGTTCAGATGAAATTCGATAATATACACCAACCCAGATTAAGAATGGTCAAAACTAGATTAAAACCAAAACGACTTCAACTTTTGATTATTCCTATCCCAGCATTAACAATACTCTATAGTATTCGACTGATATTTTTGAGTATTTAACAACTTCATAGAAATTAATGTTACACATTGTAAAAAGTGACGAGTTAAACCAGTTAATGACAGGTCCAAAGCCCTGAAATTACTAATCAAATATTAAATTATTCAAAATTACTGAATTTTGTTTTAAACACATAAGATACAGAGCAATAGCAATTAACAAGATAAATCATTATGTTTTATGAAATTAGAAAACTTGCACAATATAGTACCATTTATTAAGACAAGTTTTAGTTTTTTTTTTTAGTAATAAGCATGTCATTCCACAAATCGAATGCCTAATCAATAAATATTATAAAATAAATCATTTTTTAACTGGGTAAGGTAGGCTAAACGGGGTGAAAATTGATGAAAATATTATTTCAAACTATGAAGTATTAACGGGATTATTGAATACGAGTAAATGTAAGCAAACATTTGCATTGAATTTGCACCTTTTTGAGATTACGTTTCTACGGTGGACGCTGTTAACTTTGATTTAATATAAAATCGTTAGCAAACATTCAAATCGATAAACCTCCCATTCGTTAGTAACATTAAAATCCCTCTTTTTCCAACAATTTAAAAAGGGCCGAGTTTTTTTTTATTCACAGTATCTCGTAGGTCAATATAATTCAACCGTTAATCTCATTTTCACGTCTCCTTAGATTTTCAATATCCCCTTTCAGTGGCCTTTCCCTTTTCAAGTTCGATAAGCTTTTGTTTCTTCCCTCCTTTACAAGGACTAAGGTTTAAGGCTATTGACACTGTTACATAAACGTTTAGTTTAGGACCTCTAGATGCTCGGTTTTATTCAAATTCTAACACGAATGGAAAATGCCATCTCAGTATTTTTATGAAATCTATGAACTGTCATGAACATGACCCTTTGTATACGTTGACCCTTTTAATGATAAGGAAATAATACGTATTTATGACTACGGTCGATTCAGCGTGTGTTCCATATTGTGAAAAAGTGTCCTTTTGTCCATTTCCTTTCTAAATCGACTGCTTGGAATTTAACCATTCTACGTGTTCTAACCGTTAAACGTATTTTCATGCACTATATGTGATTCTGTCTATTTTGGTTAGTAAATTTCTATTTTTCATATTATTTTCTTAGATTTTTAACTAGGCATTTGATATCAAAAGTATACACTTGTTTGCGTATTAGACTACTAATTACGTTTTATTTCAAACGCCTAGTTTAAAAAACTACAGATGTTCTCATTGACCGGTGACCATAAAAATTAACGATCAAAAATCATTCAGATTTTGGTAAAGGTGGGTGGGGAAATAACCAGAGGGGAGGGAGTTAAGGGGTGGGGCTAAAAGTTTTAATCGGTATTTTAATATTTATATTCTTCTAAATTTCCTTTATTGTTAATGATTTGCCTTTTGTTTGTGACTGAGTGTAATGATTTAAGTGTGTGTAAGTCAAATAAGTGGTTAGTTTCCATTATGTGATTCGTTAACTATGAAAAAAAATCTTAGTAATTACACAAACTTATGGCCAAATCAGTAAATAATTTTAATTTTACTTTAATCCGACTACGATTATTTTTTCCAATTCTCAATAATACATTGATAAAGGAAGAGTTCCAACAGGGAATTGACCCATTTGATTTTTTTCAAAGCATTTGACAAAAGCAGTACCTACTCAATATATTCCCACGCAAAGCAAATATTTAATGCGAAAACGTTTTCACCTTTATGGGGCTCTGCTACTCAATGTGTTTATGTTTTCCGTACACGTGTAATGTATGTGTATTTGTAAAGTCTGCTTTTTCTCCATTCTGAAAAAATAAATAACGGAATTAAGGATTTTTAATGTGTAAATATATATAAAATTATATATATACAAATGATGAAGGTAAGTATACATTTTTTTAATTAAGGGGAAATTGAAGATGAGTAAAATGTCTCTCTTGAGCTTAGCTGGGAATTGAAAAAAGTTTCCTAATTTACGCTAAAACCAAATAAATGCTTAAAAGAGCTACTACTAAAATTTATATATTTTACATCTTAAAAAACGGAAGCCTACGTTGGAAGTAAATTATCGTTATTTTAAAATTCATGGTACATTTAGTAAATAAAAAAAATAAAGAAAACAATTCACTTCTTGTCCGCTGTGTGTTAGTTATGATGCTTTTACATTAGCCCCGTCTTCCGACTCCAGGATCTTCCCGGAATGCTCCTGGTCCACAATAAGCTGTCCTAGAATAATTGCCATCTCCAACTCGCACCTGCTTCCTGCCTGGACCCTCGCCCTAGTTGCGAACCAAGCCAACTAACCTAACAGGTACGAATTGTAATCCCACGAAGTGGGATCCGCGCGGGATTAACATGCAAAATGAATTTATAAAAACTAAAACTTAAATAAGAATTCAATTAAAATTGTGACTTAAAATAAATAATTTCCTGAATATTCTTTGCAAATACACATTTTATAAAACTTTATAAAACATTGCTAGAACTTTGTTTTAACCATTGTCATATTTAGTAGTTTTCTTCTAACGGTTTCGACAAGTACATTGTCATTTCAGGGATGGACATGTAAATATTCATCCCTGAAGAGGTCTCAAGCATTTTTTTTATTAATATAATATATGATTTTTTCAAAAGTTAATACTTTATTGCCACTTTTGTTAAATTGATATATTTGCTATTTATTAATTTTATTATTTTTTAATAAGATACTTACTGATTGTATAAAAAATATTTCACATCGGAATTTGAAATACGTTTATGCTTAGTTAAAACAATCCCAGAATAAATCCTACAAGCATCCTTGGGAGAGTTATTGTACAATTATCGATTGAAGTATTTTATATAATTTTTTTGACTATACCATAAACATTATTCCACAGGAGCTATGATTAACGTGTTTACAATACTGAAATAAAATAATTTCATTTGGGACAAAAAATGTTTTTTTTTCGGGCCATTATATTGCATGAGAGTTTTGAATGGTAACCACTATATGTACGCGTACAATTTGAAAGAAATAGTTTATATGCAAGCTCATAATGTAAATAGTTCCATCTGGCGCGGATATCAATGATCCCTATGGATACATAATAATCCCGGTGAGATCCAGCGGGAAACTATGTGGGATTAAAATTTCTACTTAGAGGGATCGTTTTCTGTACATACCTAAAGCAGGTATGAAAATTATTTAATGTAAAACAAATAAAAAATAACAATAAAGTAGTGACGGGATTATTTCGTAAGTTAAACGAATAAAACTAATTTAAAGTTGTAATCAATATTACTCCAAGGAACAAGGAGAAATAATAACTGGCAAAAAGTAATGAATACTATCCCAATCAGGTAAGCCGGCCATACAAAAAAGGCGTGTAGCGCGCTCATCTTTGTGCTTGTTTCTGCCCTATGTCAAGCACTCACTTTTCACGCGTGTAACATTCACGGAGTGATCATTTAAACCAGCCCTGTGTAAACCCTGTACATGCCTAGACTTCCATATTCTTCTTCATCTATGTTGAGATGTAAAAAAACTTAATTTAAAAATAACTCCTAGTTGGAGGTAATCCAGATTTGTGAACAAGTATTTGAACACGCTAAAAATGTTGCAGTACACATTTATGTAATATCACACAGTGTACATATTTGGTAAGTCTTCAAAATATCCTTTAACCCAAGATTACGGAACATTCGTAAATTTTACGACGAACATTCACTTTGTATAGAGAACCGAGGCAACACATATAAAGAATGTAGTGACAACTAGCATGATAAGTTCTCATGAAATATGCTGAAATTATTTTATTAATGTTTTTAGTAGTTTTTTGGTAAAGTGTGTTTTTCTTATAATCGTTCATTTAATAACTTGTTGGTACTCGTATGAGGAGAAGCTAAGAATGTTTGCAAAGACAGAGTGATGTGGCGTTATATTCTCTCAGCCTACCCCTGCGGAAAGCAGCGTGATGGTTTGTTTTTTGTTTTGTTTGTTTGTATTAAGGTATATTGAAACAAGTCCCGTATTCTAGGGTTGAATACATATACAAATGTACATACATGTATTCAACCCTACGTATTCGTACTTTTTCGTCGATTAATATCCTTTATGTCCACATTTAAAAAAATTTATATCTTAAAATGTCTACTGGGAACAACCTCACTAATATCTCCTGGCAACTTAAGGTTAGAAAAATGACTAGCAAATAATGATTCAGTATTCTCGGAAACTTAAACAAGAAAAAAATTAAATCAAGTTTGTAAAAATTATAAAAGTTATACAGAGTTTTCTAATGCAGTAAGAATTGTTTTAATATAAATAGTTGGTGATTAATTTTTAAGTGTTCGCCTGGGAAACGCGATAAAAGTAAAAGCGATGACGGAAATATTAGATAATATATCAGGTTTAAGGGAATCAGGGTGGTCGGTCGCTGAAGTAGACGGTCCTGCCGCTGAAGGCTCTAGATAGGAGGAACCTTATTTTGAAGACAATTTTCGCAACTCTGCTTGATTACATTTTGGTCGTTAATTTAGTGGATTTTTTTGTGGAAAATGCCTGGATAAGAATCTCTAGTGAAATTTCCTTAACATAGACGAAAAAATCCAACGGCAGTTTTCAAAAATAATTACACAGGGGGTTCAAAACTCCACTCCACCGACAAGACACACAAGGTGGCTTGGTGGGTCTCTGCAAAAAATTGTTTTAAATATGTTTAAAAGTGCGATTTAAATAAATGTATACAATTTACGTAAGTAAAAAAAAACGTGGTAAGGACAGATATGGGCAAGCAAATAATTAAACATCAGTACAGTAAACCCCTCTATAACGTTGAGATAGGTACCGCGTTATCAATTGTATTTTTAATTTAAATAACTCATTTAAGTCATTTCCGCTGGTTAAAATGTAGAAATGCCATTCTAAAAATTAACCGTTTATTAAATTCCCTCTGATAATGCGGTACCTATCTCAACGCTATAGGGGGTTTGATTGTACATACTGACACATTTTAATATCTAACTGCACGAACATTTAATTACACAATTTGTTTTTATTTATTTACGCCTTTTTGTATCATACAAAAGGTCGGTAGGTACATTAGCAAACCAATGAAAAATATTGTTTTTTTTTTTATTTAAAAAAAATTGTATCCAAAACATTTGCTCTAAAACTAATCAATTTACCTATCCAGTAAACAGAATTGGCCACAATCGTAATCAAATAAAACGCGCCGCATAATCAAATCAATCGTGACTTGATTCAAGTGGTGCATTGCGCACATATCGCTCACTCCTTTCAAGAACGTCATAAATCAAAATTCGTCAATTTTCAGTTGTGCATGTTTTCGGAATGCCCAGAAAATGTACTTTATCCCAGCAAAACATTCAGGTTTTACTTAAAAAGATCTGTTGCACAGTAAAAAGTTCAATAAGTGGCTTGATATTTATTTTTGATACATTGTATTATATTTTTAAACTTTAAAAACATTCTCCTGAAGTTTTTTGATTTATGACGTTCTTGAAAGGAGTGAGCGATATGTAGTTTAACTACACTGTTTTGATGACATATTGAAAACATTTTGCTTAGGATTTAAAAACGCAGCTCCTTGACACGACGCATGGTTTTAAATTTTCTATTTCTATGTCAGTATTATTATTGAATGGTGGTTATTATAAAAAAGTCACAAAATACTTTTTTACTTTTCTATTTTATTAATCATATTAGATGATCTTTTTGTGATAGTTGACGTAAATTCCATACATTGAGTATTTTGATTATTTAAATAAAAAATAAATACTTGTATAAAACCACTTTTTAAGTTAATAAATGCAAATACAACTAGTTTCGAGAACTACATATATTCTAAAAACTAGTCATGTTTTCATTGATCAACTTAAAAAGTGGTATTATATGTTACAACTGGCTTATATATATATTATATATATATATATATATATATATATATATATATATATATATATATATATATATATATATATATATATATATATATATGTGTATATATATATAAATATATATATATATATA
Source organism: Brachycentrus maculatus (assembly GCF_059751285.1). NCBI lineage: Eukaryota > Metazoa > Arthropoda > Insecta > Trichoptera > Brachycentridae > Brachycentrus > Brachycentrus maculatus. The sequence continues at coordinate 290,012 of NW_028281059.1, read as the reverse complement.
TATATATATATATATATATATATATATATATATATATATACATACATGTATATAAATATATATATATATATATAAATGTAGTCATGGACAAGTGGTTTGTTTTTATATTAATATGATCGTGTTATTCTACAAATTAAATTATCGAATCAAAAAATAAGACTTTTTTAATATATTTTGAAGAATCTATAAATTTTGCTGAACACATAAATGCAGATCATATAACTCTCCTTCTTAGATAAATATGTAGATAAATAAAGAACGAACTAAAACGCGTTTATTTTAGTGACATCTCTTGACATTTCATATAACTAAAATCTATCGCGATGTTCTGAACTTAGCTACCCCTTTAGGCAATATTACAGTACATTATTTCCAAATTTCGTTGAATCGCTGTGAAACGAAAGCAATCAGTTAACAATAGTTATCAAAAGATGTCAGCTACCAGAAATAAAATTAAATATAATAAATAACAAGTTTAGAATTTTTAAAGTTGTACTGAAAAAAACAGGCACGATGTTTCAATTAAACTCATATTTTAATTTGCTTTTTTATTGTATCTTAATTATACTACAATGCGTGTGGAGCACAGATTAGGGTTGGAACACATTCGCCCCATAAATTTGTTTTACTATTATTTAGGGTTCTTCACACATCGTTTCACATGTCCAAACATCTCAACACAACTTTCTTAATTTTATCGATAGTGCTTATCCGAACATTTATTATATCGCTCACTCCTTTCAAGAACGTCATAAATCAAAAATTGTCAATTTTCAGTTGAACATGTTTTCGGAATGCCCAGAAAATGTACTATATCCCAGCAAAAGAGGTATATTTTTAACTTAATATTTACCCGCCACAGGGCAGAGAGAGTAGTTTTTGGATTTTGAATAAAAGGTATTGTTTAATTATTTTTTTAAATATACTATATATCTTTCAAATGGAGAAAATATTCAGATTTTACCTAAAAAGATATGTTGCACAGTAAAAAGTTCAATAAGCGGCTTGATATTTATTTTTTATACATTGTATTATATTTTTAAACTTCAAAAACGTTCTCCTGAAAAATCATGTTTTTTTATTTATTTATGACGTTCTTGAAAGGAGTGAGCGATATATACAACGTTTTGCCGCACATTTGTCTGAGGGAGCGCATTTCGTCGGCATTCAGTCTGCCTTAATCCTATTTTTTTACCAAGTACATGCTGCAATTTCATGCATAAGGGTTGGAACCAGGATTACATCTTTCTTTTTTATTTATTTCAATATAATTCGCAGTATTTTTTTTGTTATATCTATCAAAGCCTTAAATAAATTTTATTTTGTAAACCTAACTTGTAAAAGTGAAACTTATATCAATTTTATTTTGTATAAGTGATTTTTTCACTCTAATATTTATTCAATATTACCTTGGAGTGGTAACTGAAGCGAAAGGGCTTATCACCTTTCCTTCATGAGTAAACGATCAAGATAACACTACGTTCATATGAAACAGTGCCCTATGCACCATTGGAGTGCGGATAAGGGTTTGAATAAACACGATTATTTCTTAAAATTAATTGTTAAAATGATTACTGAATGTCTCAAAACACGTTTAAAAATACAATTGTAATTAAGTAGTTATACTAACAACGCAAAATTTAAATTAGATATTTTTTATTTAATTTTTATGAAATGTATTCAGCTATTATCTACTCATTTAAATGAAAAAATATGTTTAATACCAGGAACTATTTCAGGAAAACAAAAGCCATTATCTAATGTATTCATAAATCATTGAATTACTTATTCATGTATATTATTCATCGACTATTTGTATTTTAACATTGTTATGTAAATGGCAGGTATTTTAAACGCTTGATTGTTAGCACTTTCGTGCTAAGCACAAAGGACGTAACTGGATTCAAAGCAAATGAGGAGTAAAAAATACACCTAGATACTGCCTTTCAAAAAATACTACCCATCTTGGCTTCTGATGGGAGAAGGAATTTACTGTTCTGCTAAAATGACGTAAAATAAAAAATAAATGAATAAAATAAAAAAATACTGGACAATACAAATATAAAAGAGTTCCCCCTAGATTCAAAACCATATATCGCTCACTCCTTTCAAGAACGTCATAAATTAAAAATCGTCAATGTTCAGGTTTGCATGTTTTCGGAATGCCCAGAAAATGTGCTTTATCCCAGCAAAAGCGGCATATTTTTAACATAATATTTACCCGCTATAGGACAGAAAATGTTGTTTTTGCATTTTGAAGAAAAGGTATGGTTTAATTATTTTTTAAAATAAACTAAATATTTTTCTAATGGAGAAAAAACATTCAGGTTTTACCTAAAAAGATCTTTTGAACAGTAAAAAGTTCAATAAGTGGTTTGATATGTATTTTTAATACATTGAGTAATATTTTTAAACTTTAAAAACATTCTCCTGAAAAATCAAGTTTTTTGATTTATGACGTTCTTGAAAGGAGTGAGCGATATACCAAAGGTGATACCTTCGCAATAAGGACTTCAAGATTTAAAATGCATCAAGCAAAACCTAAAACATACCTCTTTTGGTCAAACAAAATTTTTAATATTATGCAATAAAGTTGTACAACCTGCTTTCATTATCCATAAAGTCATTTAATATGGAATCTTAATTGTCCGTCTCCGTAGTGTAATGGTCAGCACGCTCGGCTACCGTTCTGGAGGTCCCGGGTTCGATTCCCAAGGGGGGTAAAATAACTATTAGTGATTTTTTCACTGTAATATTTATTCAAAATTACTATGGACTGGTACCTGAAGCGAAGGGCTGATCACCTTTCCTTCATGTATAAACGATCAAGATAACACTGCTTTAATATGACACAGTGCCCTATGCACCATTGGGGTGCGGGTAAGGGTTTTATTATTATTAATATAAAATAACCATTAATAAATGGATAAAAGAAGTGGGTAGGTCTGAGACACATATATCTTGCGGCCATTTAGTATTTTATTCCATGTCAAAATCAATAATCTTCCATACAACTTTATGAGTAAATATTTGTAAAATGTGCCCTCGGCAAGGGAAAACTCAGTGATGGCACATTATTGTCATTTGTAATTATTGTATAATGAAATGAAAATAAATATATGAAATAAATCATTCGTCTCTTAGAAGAAATTTTCAGAATGTACATACATTTTAATAACTTCAATAGCCGAATTAAGGACAGCGTATATAATTTTTTTATCATATTTAATTATTAATATGTATAAAACAATTATTTGATAATAAAACTTTATAATCCAAATAAAATGTTGTATGTAACTCACTTGGTAGGTACTTTGTTATCCGTCGACTTTTAGAATCGTAAAAATGTTTTTTTTAACGATGGAAAAAACTGCTAAAATGTATCTCTTTGAGTTATCCTTAGGATAAATATCCTTAAAAGTTATTATTTAGTTTGCAAGATAATTATTTTTTTGTTTTCCTTTTAAATCTGATTAAATGCAAAATTAACAAAAAAACATTATTTGTCATTTTATTAGGTATTGCTAAAAGTCTATTCGTTTTTTTGTTCTAATTCTTCCATACAAAAATTACAACAAGTTAGCGTTTCATTAATAATATTATACATTTAGTACATTATATATTGTAAATTTTAAATATGGGATCACTTTAAAGTTAAAAGACACAATAATTTCAACAACTACAAATGTTTTCATCAGCCTCTGTAGTGCGCGAAACTAGTTGTGTGTACAATAATCTCAAAAGTTTTCTTACACGAGTATTAATTTTTTAAATTAAAATCGTCATATCATTCCACAAGTTAACGTTAAATCCACCAATAAAACGAAATATGACTATTTTATACGTAATAAGTAAGGCTTGTCTTCAGACAGGATAGTAAGGAGAGGGAAGGTAAACGTAAACATGTATCACAAGCACACAGATCAATGGAAAATAAATTTATTTAGCAATTGGCGGTAATTAAACCCGAACGCCAGTTTCGCAATAGAGCGTCTACTTAACACTCCACGGCACCTGTCTAATCTAAACCCGGACGGCTCACCCCCTATGGGCGATTATCCACTACCCGGAATTTTACCATCTGGCAGTCCGGTTTTGAAAAATGAAAGCGACTACGACAGTTTGGTGTGATCGAATTTACGCGCAACGTGTTCACGCACCGATCAAGAGCTCTGATCCGAAGAAAGATGGACAAAAGCACAAGCCAATCTAAGCCAATCATAGTTTTAAAACGCTTACTGAAGTGCCGGACGGTAAAATTCCGTGTAATTCCGTGTAGTGGACAAAAGCCCTTTGCATTACTTTTTTACTAGTCTAATAAGATGCACATTTACAAATCTCACTGGAAAAATTGTCACTGGTTCCAAAATAACCTCATTCCTCTTTTTCCGATGGAATTCAAATCATTAAAAATATAAAAATCTTATCCCTGGTCTGACTATTATCTGCATCTAATGGTGCGTAGTATACTAAATCGTATCGACCTGGTGACGACTTCTTCGTTATTTATGTGAAAGAAACTAAATCTCAGTCCTTAGACCGGGTTCAGTCGGGTCCTTGGACTTAGAAGAGGAATATATGTGGAGGTCCTCACCAAAAAATTACATTTCCAATATTGCACAAAAAATCCTTTAAATGCAAATCTATTCTCCTTACTGTATTCTATTGAAAGCTTAATTAAAGTTAAGTGACCAATCCTGTGTTAAACTACTATGAAATAATTAAATCGCAACAAAATGTGACAATTTTACAAAGCTATAATTCCTGATTACTGAAAATCATATGTAATGGAAATATAAAGTTTTGGTGAGGACCTCCACATCTCATCTATGTCGAAATGTCAAAAAATTATTAACACCTTCTTTACTTCAGTTACTTCCTTTGCGCTTAGTATGCCAGAACGGTGGACAGATAATTAGTCTTATAATTTATGTATCATAAACTGAAATTTATGTATATTTATTTGTCAGGATGTATTTACGTTTAATCATTATTATTTACAGAGAAGAACAATTATGTACACGGAAGGGAACCGTAACGCGACGTCGTTAGTTAAACGGACACCTAAAAAATGTCACGTATTTACTATTATAAATGATCCAATTTGTAATACTTTTATACAATGAATTCAGAAAAAATACATGTCTAACTCGAAGAATTAAAAAAAAATTAGTTTAATTTGATAAATACCACTATTTCTGAAAATCGATTGTAACACGTGCTTCGATGCACTCCGCATCATTTTTAGACACCGTGATGCGGAATGCATCGAAACACGAGTCTCAATAAATTTTAAGAAGTAGTGGTATTTTCTTATGAAATAAAAATAAAAAATGGATTAATATCTCTACAAAGCCGAACCAATTAATGAAAAAATATTTTTGTGTCTTAACGAATTTCGACATATTCAAAGTATTGTAGTATGATTTATATCATTAGCGAAATTAATTCATAAATATTTATTTTGAAGAACTTACTTACATAGAAAAAGGAAAACACAAAAAATCATATATCCTTGATTACACACACGTTTAATTCAAGTTGGAAAACTAGAATTATTAATTAATTTTATGGTAAACAAATTCTTAGAAACAGGAAGAACAATAAACATTTTTTAAATTCTGCTATAAAGGTTGAGAAGTTTACTGTTTTTCATAGATTATTTTTAATTTATTTGAGTATGCAAAAGTTCATTTTGCAACTGATATTTTTTTTAAGGTATGGTTCAATTGTTAGCATCACGGATTCAGGGGTCGAGTCCACTATACTACAACTTGGTTCCTATTTTTTATAGCGGGACCTTCTAAAAAAGTATGAAATTAAAATATTTGTGCATTAACGATAAAATTAAGAAAGTTGTGTTGAGATGGGTTGAGCATGAGAATCAAATGAGTGAAGAAAGGATAGTTAAACAAATTTATGATTAGTTAGATTTATTTATGAGGCGAATGTGGTTGTCAATAGAAGCAGAGAACGACTGAGGAAAACATGATCAAGCATGATCAAGTATTTCTACACGAAATTGGTCAGGTTACAGATGTCGGAATAATTTCCGTGTATGTATGAGAAGATTTATGAATGTGGAAGAGGCGAATATTGTGTGCAAATACAGATTGGTGTGGCGTTCTATTCTCTCTGCGCGGAAGCGGTGTGATGGTTAGTTAGTTACACAAAGTGAACGATGAATGAAAATAAGAGTAACTCGTATATTACCATACCAGAAATCGAACAATGCCTTCGACATATCGCTTACTCCTTTCAAGAACGTCATAAATCAAAAAACTTCATTGTTCAGGAGAACGTTTTTAAAGTTTAAAATATAATACAATGTATTAAAAATTAATATCAAAAAAATAATATCAGTAGTGACTGAACGTTTGACTGTGCAACAGATCTTTTTAAGTAAAACCTGAAGGTTTTTTCTCCATTCGAAAAATATTTGGTATATTTAAAAAACAATTAAACAAAACCTTTTCTTAAAAATGCAAAAACCACACTTTCTGCCCTGTAGCGGGTAAATATTAAGTTAAACATATGCCGCTTTTGCTGGGATATAGTACATTTTCTGGGCATTCTGAAAACATGCACAACCGAAAATTGACGAGTTTTGATTTATGACGTCCTTGAAAGGAGTGAGCGATCCTACACGTATCATTACATGTGAGTTCACAGGAGCCATCTATAGTTAGATTTTATTTGGATGTGTGCAAGATTCGAATTCTGGATTATTTTTATTTACCTACTGGGAAACCCCTGAACACACCGACCCGACCCATCGACCAAGGGTGTGGGTTTATTTGAAGAATAAAAATATTTTTTAAATACAATTTATTTATGGTCTGCGCCTACCTACATTTAACATATCTGCCGATAAGAAGACAGAATTATAATTTAAGATAATTTGTGTTTCTAATAGTAGCTAGGTTTGCGTTCATCTTGGCGAGGTCAGTGTGCCACTTAAAATGCTATCACGGAAGTAAACGCTCACTTGATATTGTGTGCTCTTTAGGTATAAAAACAAATATATACTATTTTGTGAAGATCTTGCCTGAGTTTCTCAAACTTTTCAAAACCCGATTTGCGCGTCAATTTCCGTATTAGCGATTCCTATTGTGCCCCCTTACAATGCTTCCGCAGTATCATAACAAGACAACGCCTTCATATGTGTTTGCATTTTATTGAAACTGACTTTATGGAAAAATTAAAGCCAAAAAACAAGCTTATAATTGCGAATGAATTATTAGTAGGAGACGACACAAAAAGAAATATTATTGAAATATATCATACGTTAAAGCTACTTCTTCGTGTATTACAAAATTTGCGATGATTGGTTTGCTTCTTTCATGGTCAGTCTCCCCCCCTCTCTATCCTCCGCTAGTCTCGTCAACTTAGCGTACCCACTTCAACCTACAACGCATGTCGGAGATAATTGGTCCATGTATGTAGGTTGAGCGGAATCGTGCTCTGTAGTTTGTGCCTTCGCACATGCCCTCCGCAATCGTTAGAATCAGGCCTGGGCGTCTTATATTATGGCCTGTCTATTTTTCTCTGTGTTGTCTTACTATATTTAGTAAGTATTTTGACTCCGAATCCTGGATTATAATCACATATATGAGAAACGCAAGAAAATATTCTTTTCATTTTTTAATTTTAGCTTGTAATTTGACCAGTTAATTTATTTACAACATTTTGAGTGTGTCCAAATACATCTCAACATAGATGAAGAAGAATTCCATACTCTTCTTCATCTATGTTAAGATGTCAAAAAATAATATGAAAAATAACTCCTATAATTGGAGATAATCCAGATTAGTGAACAAGTATTTAGACAAACTTAAAATATTGTAAATATTTAGTAAGCATCTAGATTCCCTATCTCTGGTTAAAACCTCTTTGTTTCCTACATGTTCCGACCAATGAATCCCCAACATACGCCTGTAGAACCACATCTCAAACGCCTCCAGCCCCTCTCGTTCTGCGTGCCCGATAGTCCACGTTTCGCTTCCATACAACAGTACGCTGAAATGTTATAACTGTAAAAATATAGTAATGAATTCCTTGTCGCTTGTCAAAGCAAACCCCAGTGATCTCCTGTAGTACTACCTATTTACTATTTCTTCTCCATTTTCTTTGCCATATAGCAATAGTATTTTTCATCCTTAACTCCTTATTTTATGGCTTCTACATTCATACCTAGCCAAATGCACTTTGATATGTTATGTACACATGTTTTAAAAAATACTCATTATTCCATTGATTTCATTTTTTTAAAAATCTAGTCGTCCTTAAGGTAATTCTGCGCTCAGCCCCACAGTTTGAGAACCAGAGGCCTGCTTAAAGTTTGGTGGGCTAAGTATGAAAATACCTTAAAAAGTATATTTTCATAATCAAATAAAAACAAATTATTCTGAAACATTACGTTTATTCACGTGGATTTTTTTATTTTATTTGTAAAGTTAAATAATATTTTCAATAAAAAACATGTTTACTACTAATATTTAACATTTTGTCACTGTGCTACTATTATTTTCTTGTATATTTAATACTTTTTTATTTTAATGTAAGAATTATTTTATTTATTTAGAATTAGTTTAATTAATTTTTTGATATCTGTAATACGTAATCATATTTGTATATGTATTTATACCCTCTGTTCATCAAATAGTTTTATGCACATATTTTAAAAATATATCTCTGAACACAGATGAAACATAATTTTCAGAACTTAGGACCTGTCACAGTCTGGTGTAACATGCATCATTTCACCCATAATTGGCAACCACACTCCTTAAATTTCGACACTAATATTTATGCTTCAATACTCGTATTACCTTCATAAGTAAAGTTTTGTTATTAGCAGAGAACTTTAGAAAATGTATGTAAAAAATTCTATTTTTTTTTACAATATTTGTGCAAAAATATACGTAAAATATAATTTACGAATATTTTTGCACAGTAATAATTGAACTTAAGAATTAAACTTTAATAAATTGTGGCCCAAATGTGGTCTGAACTATTTCATATGCAAAATATATAGCCCTCTTCCCTACTTTCCGAAAAGTTGCCGACCCATGCTTTGTTAGTTAATTTTTTTTTTTATAAATCGTAATTTTAAGTTATATTTTTTTCATTGAAATGTTTGTACTATAAATATAATATATGTTACACGTAGTACCTACTCAAGAAAAGGTTGATTAATAAATTTCTTTTTTTCTTAATTTATTGGAAAAATAACTATTTGATTTTTATGACACCTCTTCTTACGTCAATGGGTACTTTCATAAATAAAAAAAGTTTTTTTTCAGTGCTGACGACTGCTTAAGGACTGACAGTAAGACGCCGAGCAAATCGAACAACAATGTCATGAAATATTAAGCATCAACGCTGAGATCTCAAATGTTCAAATTCAGAAAGCGAACAGCCACGTTAGAGGTTGGTATATATATATATATATATATATATATATATATATATATATATATATATATATATATATATATATATATATATATATATATATATATATATATATATATATATATATATATATATATATATATATATATATATATATATATATATATATATATATATATATATATATATATATATATATATATATATATGTATATATATATGTATATATATATGTATATATATATATATATATATATATATATATATATATATATATATATATATATATATATATATATATATATATATATATATATATATATATATATATATATATTTATATATATATATATTTATACATATATATATATACATAATATATATATATATATATATATATATATATATATATATATATATATATATATATATATATATATATATATATACATATATATGTATAAATATATATATATATATATATATATATATATATATATATATATATATATATATATATATATTTATATATATATATATATTTATATATATATATATACATAATATATATATATATATATATATATATATATATATATATATTTATATATATATATATATTTATATATATATATATATACATAATATATATATATATATATATATATATATATATATATATATATATATATATATATATATATATATATATATATATACATATATATGTATAAATAAATATATATATATATATATATATATATATATATATATATATATATATATATATATAATAATATATATATATATATATATATATATATATATATATATATATATATATATATATATATATATATATATATATATATATATATATATATATATATATATATATATATATATATATTATATATATTGGAGGCTGACATTATTTTAGAATACACATTTTATAAATATATTCATGTTTTCCTTAATAACTCCTAACCTTTCGATAACTCTAATATATTTTTATTTTTATAAACTCGTATGTACTCTTTTCTATTCGAAATCATATATTTATTACGAAAAAAATAACATTTTCAATAGAAAATGGTAAATTAAGCTGAAGAAAAAAATACGACAAGTGTTACCTGGGCTTAAATAAAATTATGTCATGTTTTATCGTATATGGGGGCCTAAATAATACATAAATTATGTAATTATCCACCACAAATTTCATTTTACTGATAGCAGAATTTACTCTGTGGATAAACTTCGACACGTCATTAATTCAAGGATAAAAAAATGGACAAAACACCATGGATGGACCACATCGATTTGGCATATGGGATGCCACCTGAAATAAAAATGCTGAGGATATTTAACAAATGATATTTAACGTATCGAGCCTCATTCGATTGGAGCTTCTACTCTAAGCTTCCCTTCGGATCCAAACTAAATTAGTAAAATTGTAAAATCAAGGAAAATTATGAGAAATGTGTTTAAATTGCTACCCAAATTCACTATCATACTAACTAACCGTCACGCCGCTTACCGGCAGAGTAGGCAAAGAAAATAAATCGTTACACCAATCTGTTTTTACAAACAATATTCGCCTCTTCTGAATTCATGCATATCCCATACACACACGCCAATTATTCCGACCCCTTACTTGACCGCTTTCAAGTATTCGAAAAACTTGAAAGCTTTTTTTGGAAACCAAGTTTTCTTCGGTCTTCCTTGACTTCATCATCATTTACTTTGATTTTACATTTAATAGCTGTCAGTATACCTGCCGCTGACAATCTCAATGAATACGAACTAAGAAGCCACCACCGACTTAAAGCCATCATAAAGGGTTATGAATAATTCTGACTACGACCACTACATAATTAAGACATTTTTCTAAACATCATTCCTTAAAAGTGCCTGACAAAGTGCCTGACGAAGCTGTCGAACGAATAACGATAGGTACTAAGAGTTCAAGCCTCATAATAAGAGTTTTGGCCTTCGGCTCACTAGTCTTATTGTCCACCAATATCTAAGTTGGACCAATTTGGAATGGAAACTGCTTTTCAACATCCGCAACACCGGTTTTGCTCGTTTCCGCGTTTTTGATATTGTCACCCAGTCTTTTAGCGAATAACGTCAACTTTTATCCGACATTCCAAAAAAATCCGTCAGTTTAATTTTGTACTTTGTATGCTAATTTTTTATCTGATTTCTTCAGTCACGCTAATTGAATATAACAGAGGTTTTTTTTACAGACCGTACGCGTCACATATGTGTGTAAAAAACAGACTTTAAAGTAAAATCTCTTCATTGTTATTTACATATGGTAATAATGTAATTATTTACAGGCACGAAAATATTACAATAACTGGCCATTTAAGAATAACTAAATAATTCTGTTCTTTAGCCCTCAATGCAAATAATATATTTTTTTAAATCATAAATCCTCCCGATCTATAGAAATTCTGTTCTGTTACTCTTCAATAACTCTTCTAAGGGTTGTAACCCCTGTCGAAGCAACTTTTCTTCAGTTAGGTATCCCTAGACTGCGCTTTACGTAGCGCTCTAACCACCGAGGTGCCTGCTGCTGTCTTAACTTGATCGGTCCATCGTGTGGGGATCTTTCTCTCCCTCTATTCTCCTCCAGGCTACCAATGCTTAAATTCAATAAGGCTATTTTGAAATAGTATAATAATACCAACAAACTAACCTACATGACGTTTCCCCGCGGGGGTAGGCAGAAATAAAAGAATAGTAGTGTATGTTATAACTTAAACACAATTAAATATGTTTAAAAAATATGAAATCCCTTATTGGAGTCCATTAAGGATCACTTATATATAAATTTATAATATGCCTAGTTGCAAAGAGTAAGTGCATATATCCAAAGTTTCTCAATACCATTTTGTGAAATATATGCATGCGCATGTGCATGTGGGTGCATTTATATAAGTGAGCGGCTAGCCACAACCGGGTATAATGCGAAACCGTCATATCCACAGGGTCAACATTGACCTCGGAAGTTGTAAACCTGCCTTGATCGGATCTATACATACAAACGGGTAGCTTTTAAAAACGTGACCCTTAATTATTTATGGTGATTCATTATCATTACAATACAATGCCAAGATTGCCATTAAGTCTTTCTTATCGAACGTTCTTCTAAAATAAGTAACTTATGTTTTTTTTTCAAACAGAGTAATAAAATTTTATTTTAAGTCACGGAAATTATACATACAATTTGATCATATTTAATTTTCATATTTTTAATACGCTCTATAATTAGGATTGTCATCTTTTCTAGATTGACAATGTTTCCAAAAATCCGAAAAACCATCGTCAAAAAAATTTCGATCTCAATTTTTGCCTCGTACATATTTAGTTTTTTTTTTAAGTTCAGAGTTTAATCTCCAAGAGAGGGAGAATTGTAATAATTTTTTTTCAGAAATTGATTTTTGTAAGGATTTCCAGGACGCCTGAAATTCTCGTCAGCGAGGCTATTTCTTTCCTTGCAGATAAACTTTCTATTTCTTATTTTTATTCCTTTAAGAAACAAATGAATTTACTACTGTGAAAACAACCATTGGCATAATAAAAATATATTAATTTGATTTTGGCCTCACATAGCAATGTTGTGAACTTTGAAGAGGCACGTGCTATCAAATTCAATAATATCTACCCTTCCTTATAAATATAATTACATATAATAAAACTTATGTCACCAGACACTAGTTTGATAATATCAGTAACGACAAAAACCCGCCCACTGGTCGAATAAAATAATTAATAAATAAATGTGGAAAAAACTGTATACATAGCTGTTGTTTCATAATATTAAATGTAGTTCCACCAAGAATTTTCAGTAAAAAACATTTTAAAATAACTGTGTAGTGGAATTGAACGACATCTCGCGAAATTTATTCTACCTATGTAATTGATTTAATTTTAAATATAATATCTTCGACTCCTAGATCCTACTTTCTGGAGCGCAGGACTGATCACCTTTACTTCATATAATTGACGATGGCGTTAATACAGCAACGATTCAATCCGGTACGTTATGCGCCACTAGATGCAGATAGGGTCAAATAAAAAATCATTCAATAGTTTAAGAAAAAATATTAAGTAATATCCTATTCATCTTTATCGTGTACCAAAATTATAATGTTTAAAGATTCCCCTGCATAACACCCTGTCATCCACCCATCATACACCAATTTGTGTTACATGCCCAATCTCTAATTTGTTCTTATACATAATAAACAATATGAATCAGCTGATAGTAATATAGTAGGTCATTATTGATATCCAACCACGTGGGTACATGTGAATACGAAGTGAGTATTGTGCTTTACATTAGACTCAGTTCGCTCTCGTATGCCAAGCAACAAGCACGGTCATGGAACTGGTTCTACTCACCAATTAGGTACTTGCGAACAGAGTATAGCAGTGTTGTTGCTGTTCTATGTTCTATACCGTGACGAACAGTGAACTCCGATTATTAAAATAAATAAATACGATTATATATAAAACAAATAAAACAAGCATCTTTGTTTTTAAACAATGCAAAAGTGATAAAAAAATCACCCCTAAGTGCTCAGTGAATAATATTATTTAAAAAATGAACGTCATTTTATTGGCTTTACATAAATAAATAATGTATTTCAACGGATGCGTTTTTAAATATTTTTAGTGATTAAAAAAAAACTATTTATTATTTAGTGCATTGATTAAAATAATTAAATCTAATTTGAAAATATTACGCCATTGTTCAAAGGGCTCACGAATACCTTAGGTCTGCAGTATAATACTTACATTAAAATATTCATAAGTACGGCGTGCGTTCGGAAAGGTCGAATAAATTGGTCGGTTTTAATCTGTGGATAGACGAAAAGCTTGACAATGTTCGGGACCCTTGACGTTATTCGTGAAATCGGACATAAGTTGAAGGGTGGTGGGCTGAACGGAACCGCAAACGGGAATGCTAACAGAGAAGATGGCGGGAGGGCATGTAGATCCATTATGCTACAGTTGCCTAAAGCGCAGCCTATAGATATCGAGTTCAGTGACATCAAGTACACGGTCAATGTGAAAAAAGGTAAGATATTTATATGATTTTTAATCATTCCTTCATTAATCCAACCGAAGGGATATCAAAAATCACTTGCAAAATGATCGTAAGGAATTCAATCACGGAGTCCAACTTATAAAATGATTTCCATTTATCTCCCGTGTTAGCGTTCAAATTCTCCTCATATAATCCCTAATCAGACAAAAATCAGGCAAATTTCTGTTCCGTTATGGCAATTTTTGTATTAAATAGTCCGGAATTAATTTTCTCGTTTCATAATGTTTTCATTGTATACCTTAATCTCAAAATAGGTAATGACGTGGTTTAGAAATCAATCTGCAGACTCTTCCCATACCATATGTTCAACCTTTTTTCAGAAATCACATAACTGAAAAACAGCTTGAAAATAAAATCATTACTTTCATAATGCGTTTTTAGTTAGGGTTATCATTATTTATTAAATATTCTCATCCATTTTTATAATTAATACATTTTTTACATATAAATAAGGGATTACAAAAGTATGGACAGTACATTTCACTATTTTTCTATAAAATAGAAATATGTAACAATAGATTCATATCATATTTAGGTAGATATAAAGTCAATACTATCACTAATTTCCAATTTCAAACTATTTCCCTTACGAAACATATGAACAACCTCTCAACAACTGTCAAAATATTTAAATTTCTAATGCGTAATAGAAAGTACTAGCGTTTTAGTAACTCTTGAGAACTGTTTGGTTAGAAATTGGTTGACAATTTGAACATTTTATTTAATATTATTATATATGTAGGTACATGAATAGTACAAACAAGGCAATTCATGTAGCACCTAAAAATACATTTATAACCAGCTACCTACATACATATATCGATAGGTATCCCAAACGGGTTATTTTATTTATTATCTAGAAAACACACTTAAATTTACCGCACCCCAATGGTGCATAGAGCAATGCATCTTATAAACGCCTCCAGCACACTCGGCTATCATTCTGGAGGTCCCGGGTTCGATTCCCATCGGGGGGGTCAAATAAATATAAGTGATTTTTCACTGTAATATCTATTCAATACTTGTGCCCGAAGCAGAAGGCTGATCACCTTTTCTTCATGTGTTAACGATCAAGAGGTACACCCCGTATTGTAATATAAGTGTAGAATGAAAAAAAGTAAAATCTGAGTTTACATTTAATATCGGAGTCAAATCATGAAGTATATTATAAAACATTTAAAATAAACAAACCTTATCATACTTTTAAATATATCATTTATATATATATATATATATATATATATATATATATATATATATATATATATATATATATATATATATATATATATATATATATATATATATATATATATATATATATATATATATATATATATATATATATATATATATGGGATATGTATATCCGCTAAATAAATATCGCTAGTTAATTTTAGCATAAATCCGCCAAATAAAATTCCAGCGAATTCAGCATGTAATCATGATATTGTGTGTATTATAATGTTTAGATGTTAACAAGAAAAATAAACACTAGTTATCAGAAATTAAATGATCAAAATATTTTAACATCTCACGTTTCTCTTCCCATCCTATCTTTTTGCATTTGGACCGGTTTATCATATTTCTTACCGCCAGTGCACTGGCAAGGTTCACTCACTCCCTACGTCAAAGGGTGTATCTACT
Organism: Brachycentrus maculatus; assembly: GCF_059751285.1. Classification (NCBI taxonomy): domain Eukaryota; kingdom Metazoa; phylum Arthropoda; class Insecta; order Trichoptera; family Brachycentridae; genus Brachycentrus; species Brachycentrus maculatus. The sequence continues at coordinate 273,826 of NW_028281059.1, read as the reverse complement.
TGTGAGAATATTATTAATTAACACTTGGTGTATTCAGACAGTTATGCGGACGAAAAAAAAACTTTTAAAATTAATTTTCCTCATGTCATCTTATAAATAGCCAAATAATTTTCCTTGATTTTATGATTTAAAGTAGCAAACTTAAAATAGATAGAGATATAATTTGCTAAAATAATTTACGAGAAATTATACTTTTAAATTAATATAATCATTTTGCTTAAAAAGATTCAATTTAAACAGTTTTTTATGATTCATAGAAAAATAACGATGTACATAAGTTATAATAATAATAATTGTTGTGTATTGTATTTTCGAAAAAAGTATTTTGCTTCACAAAGTATGTTTAAATACTGGGAAAAAACTTTTTTAGGATAAAGTAAAAATTAACCATCATGCCGCTTCCCCAAACGGGTAAGCAGAGAGAATAAATCTTCCACTTTTGTAAATCTCCTATTACATACCTGTCGATTATTCCAACTCTTGATGCGATCACTTCATTTTTGAAATATTTGAAATTAGCAACACAACGTTTTGACGTAGGTACATACGTCTGAGAACATTAATATTTGTCATATAAACTATTGAATAAGATGATCAATGTAAAATGCGTTATAAATGTTAAGCATGAATTCGTCTAATTTTGTTTCAAATAATTTATCTACAATAAACAATAACGATGTAAGACTACATTGCGATTTGTTCTTACTTGCATTTTAAAAGTAAACCACAAATGAAGAATTGCTATCACAAGTGGCTTCATAATAAAAAAAAAAAACTCGTGTGATATTATTATTTTCTGCATTAAGGAAAAAGATAAAGGAGTGCAAAAACTAACGCAATAAAATATCATTACCTTATCGTTATCAACTTATTAATAAACACAATAATAATTTTAGTGGACCAATGAAACATTAATTTCTGTAACATACTATGGTGAAAAGAAAACTTATGTTATCTGCCTAGTCCAATGGACTAAACCACTTAAAGTCGAATTATGGCGAGAAAATTTGTCGGTACAGGAAATCATCACCAAACAACTAGAAACAGGACTACCTGAACACTGCTCGGGTTAGTCAATAAAAACAAATACATAAATATATTTGTCTCGGGCAAATCAATACCACGAAGTTGGAATACAATTTGCCCGTGCAGAACTCGGACTCATCAATGCAACACAAACTCCTTGCCTGAGTCACGCTCGGGATAAACTGGCTTGTATAAAAAGTCGATAAAAAAGGTTTTTCGAATGATTTAATGGCTTTTACTACTTTTTTTTAACTACCTAAATGAAATATTTAGAAAACCTACTATTAAACTGTGTTTAAAAAATAACTAACAAACTAACTAACTAACCATCACGCCGCTTCCCCGCAGGGGTAGGCAGAGAGAATAGAACGCCACACCACTCTGTCTTAGCAAACATTCTTCGCCTCTTCCACGTTCATGCATCTCCTCATACATACCCGCCGATTGTTACGACTCCTAACCTGACTACTTTCAAGTATTTGGCATACCCGATCGGGCCATGTTTTTCTCGGTCTTCCTCTGCTTCTTTTCCCAATTACGATTGTACATATTAACAAATAATATTATATGTACGATGTTCATTTGGATCAGATCTTATACATAATTTTTTTTCAATTCATCCAATCTCCATTTAAATGAAATTTCGATTTCCTTGTGTGAAAATTTTCCTGCAATATTTAATTAAAATATTTTCAACAGCGTTTACATGACTGATTTTCACTGATATTCGCGGAATATATTGGCATAGTTTTTTTATTAAAAATGGCTAAACGAGATCAATCTATCTGTACGAGTACCTACATGATGAGTATTACATTCATACTGATGAATTGATATGCACATTTGTAGGATAGCACAAGCATTGGGTTTCATCGAGAATATAATTATTTTATCATATTGACAGTTAAGTTTATCACAATGTTAATAAATTTATCAACAGACTTATGAAACAAGTTAATAGCACGTGATATAGTGGGTGGTACCAATAGAATATATTTGGCACAGAGATATGTACGAGCATATGCAAAATTTTAAGTGTGTCCAAATACTTCACAAATCTGGGTTTGTGAAGTATTTGGACATACTGTATATGTACTGTATACTGTATATATTGGATATATCTGAATCTCCAATTATAGGAGTTATTTTTATAATTTTTTTTTGGAATCTCATCAAAGATGAAGAAGAATATGGAAGTCGAATACTAATAAATATAAACTAATAAAAGAGTTTCTGCTCAATAAAAAGCTTCTTTTCATCTCACCGATAGATATATTTAGTGAAGTTCTAGTGATTCAAGAACGATGTTTCGTAATTGGTTCAAATATATAGAACTTCCATGAATTTGAGTAGTGTGGTCGTCAATAGTCAATATTGGGTAGAATTGGTGAATGTCACACGTGTGTAAAGTGATCACTTAAACCAGTCTATGACGGTCGTCAGCCCCGTAAATGCCAAGACTTTCATATTCTTCTTCATCTTTGATTAGATGTCAAAAAATAATATGAGATATGGATATTTTTTTTTTTTAATTAAATTCTAAAAATTAAACCTTTTTCTGATATGTCGTCACATTTACAACATCAAATTGAATTAGGAATACACAACTCGCGTGACTTTTTGATGACTAGTTCCGGGTAATGTTGACAAATTGAGTATTATCTGATTGGCCAATTAAGATATTTAACGATGATGTTTTCATAAAATTATATTGGCATCTCAACAAAGGTGAAGAGTAATATAGAAGTCTGGTTATTTACAGAGCTTACAACCTGTCATAGGCTGGTTTGAGTGATCACTTGAAACACGCGTAAAAATCAGCATTCCAACCATGATTGACGACCACACTGCTCATATTTCGGAAAGTGTATTTATACTTCGGTTGACATCTTTTTTTCACATAGTAGTTTTCGGCACCATCTATGATTGACTTGAATAAGTTTTTTATTTATCACAGACCTTCACCAAATGTATGTATAATTCTAACCGAATTATTTCACATACTTGGAGACGCCTAAAAACAGGAATTTTTATTTACCTTATAATTTGACCGGTCATTTGATTTACAATATTTTGAGTGTGTCCAAAACTTTCTTCACAAATGAGAGTTAATCGACTTAAGTATTCATATTGACATCTCGACATAGATGAAGAAGAAAATGGAAGTCTGGGTATTTACAGGGCTTATACCCTATGACAAGTAAACACCTAGACTTCCAAATTCTTCATCTATGTGTCTAGATGTCAATTACAATAACAGTTTGACGATACAAATAACGACATTCTCAAAAAAATTACATAATGTTATATAAATTACAAATGTATTATTATTAGCTTATTACTACTACGATTAGGTATGAACGATAATTATTTCTACATTTTGATATTTCAACACGGATGAAGAACAAAATGGAAGTCTGGGTATTTACAGGGTTTATGACCAGTCATAGGTTTATGACCTGGTTAAGTGATAACTTCACACACGTGCAATATTCACCAACCGCCCATGATTCATAACCACGGAACTCCTAGATATATTGATCAATTTCATAACACAGTTTATATGAGTTCACAACAACGATATACATATATTGGACTTTTATGCCAGACTACCATATTTTTTTCATCTTTTTTTTTATCCGCCTCCGTTTTGTAATGGTAAGCCAGTTTATCTACCGTGCTGGAAGTCATGGGTTCGATTTCCCGGGGGGGAGTTGAAAATAAATATAAACGATTTTATCCTCTAATAAAGGGTCCGCCAAATAACTTTTTTTTTTGAAAAAAGGGCGCAAAACATCGAGTGTAGCTTCGGCTGTGTGGCACGTAGCGCCGTCCTGTTGAAACCAAATGTTGCCAATATCCTCTTCTTCAATTTTTGTGAACAAAAATCCGTTCAACATGGCCCGATAACGATCGCCATTGACTGTAACGGCCACTCCTTGCTCATTTTCAAAGAAAAATGGCCCAATTATGCCTCTGGACCAAAATCCGCACCAAACAGTGACTTGTTTTGGGTGTACCGGCTTTTCAATGTATGCGTGCGGGTTTTCTGTGCCCCAAATACGACAATTTTGCTTGTTTACATACCCGCCAAGATCAAAATGAGCTTCATCCGAAAAGATGATTTTTTTGGCAAAATCGGCATCTTCTGTAAGTCGATCGCAGGCCCACTCAGCGAAGCGAAAACGCATTGGATGGTCAGTTGGCTTCAACTCCTGAACCAATTGGACTTTGTATGGCGTCATACCAAGGTCTTTATGCAAAATTCGTCTCAATGATGTCTCTGAAATGTTCAATTGTTGAGAACGACGGTGAATTGATGTTGATGGCGCTTCACGCACACTTTCTGCCACAACATCGATATTCTCGGGTGTACGCACTGTTTTTGGCTTTTCACGCTTTGGTTTATCGATGAGGATGCCAGTTTCTTTCACTTTTTTCACAAGATAACGAACATACGGAGCTGACGGTGCTTCTCTTCTTCCAAAAACCGTACGCAATTTTCGCACACATTCTGCAACATTACCATGATTTTCAAAGTAATGTCGCAATATTTCCCAGCGTTGTTCAAGCGTATACACAACCATATTCGCTCAGCGGAAGGATAAAACTAATTATCTGTCAAATCAGACATGAGCTAAGTGTTACCATTCACGAAATAAACACTAGTTGAAAAAAAAAACTTTAGATGGCGGACCCTTTATTTATTTCAAATTACCCTGGGCTGGCCCCCGAAGCGCAGGAGTGATCACCTTGCTTTCATGTAAATAAAATTCAAGATAACACTGCGTCAATACGATTCAGTGCCCTATGCACCATTGGATGCGGATAAGGGGTTAAAATAATAAAGTTGAGATTTCATAATGTAAAAAAAACTTATATGTGGAGAAAGCCTGCATTTTTGAACAAGTATTTGGAAATACTCAAAATTTTGTGAAAAAAATATTTCACTTATTTGTCGTATTTGATCAGTAACAAGTTTGTTGACACTTACCTCATGGCAAGGGAATTCAAGTGTCACAACATTTAATTACAGCCTTAATTCGCTTACTATCTTCCCTTGAGCGCTGGACGCCCCACCCCTACCATTAGTTAGCGGCATCCTTTACCGTAATACCGAAATATGCTAAATTGTGAATGATGCAACAGAACCTTGTATTATGAAACTCGTTCGTTTGATGACTTACCTCACCCAGTCAAAAGTCATTATCAGTAGTTTTGAAATACGCCTGTTGACAATTAATTTATTCAGTTATTCGGATTGAATTACTAATTTTAAACCGAGTGATATAACATTATGTGGATGTCCAAAATGAACTTGAACATTCTAATGCAAACGATCAGTGCGTTTCATTTTTGGCTTCGAGTAGCAGTTGCAGTATTCAAAAATCGATGAACAACGCAAAAACCGCATAAATCACTAATCTTTTCCGACCAGTCAATTAAGTTTTGTCAATTTTTTTTAAATTTAAGTTTAAGTGGCTATGCATAATTTTTTTTAAATTTTAAGTAACAAGAAGGGCTTTTTTGAACAATAAAGGTCCCGGAACTGACTTCATGTCAAGCTTTTTACTGAAAAATATTATATTCAAATACCATATATTTAAATATTCATTACAGTACCATATTTTATCATTTCGACGAATTATACAAATTGTTTCTTCTAAATGATTTTAAATTTTTAAAATACAAACACATATAAATATATATATATATATATATATATATATATATATATATATATATATATATATATATATATATATATATATATATATATATATATATATATATATATATATATATATATATATATATATATATATATATATATATATATATATATATATATATATATATATATATATATATATATATATATATGTTTATATACATATAAATATATAATCCGTGAAAGCAGGTGCCGGAACGCCATTCCACCGCGTTATATAGAAAAAAAAATCCATGGATACTATCAGAAAACAAAACGATAATCTAAAGCTAAAATCTTTCAATTAATTACCGTGCTGGAAGTCTCGGATTCGATTCCCTGGAGAGTTAAAGTAAATATGGGTGATTTTTACTCATATTTATTTAATATCACCCTGGATTGGTACAAGAAGCGCGGGGCTGATCAACTTGCTTTCATAAAATTAGCGATCAAGATAACACTGCGTTGTAACGATGCAGTGCCGTATGCACCATTGGGTGCGGATATGGATTAGCAGAAAAAATCTTAAAATAAATAACTATTATTAGGACTAACACTAAAAACGGTCAAACTATTTATTTAATGGACCAAAGCAAAAGTGGATATATCGCGCACTCCTTTCAAGAACGTCAACGAACGATCAAAAATCGTCAATATTCAGTTGTGCATGTTTTCGGAATGTCCAGAAAATGTACTATATCCCAGCAAAAGAGGCATATTTTAAACTTAATATTTACCCGCTACAGGGCAGAAAGTGTTGTTTTTGTATTTTGAAGAAAAGGTATTGTTTAATTATTTTTTTAAATTTACTAAATATTTTTCAAATGGAGAAAAAATCTTCAGGTTTTACCTTAAAAGATTTGATGCACAGTAAAAAGTTCAATAAGTGGCTTGATATTTCTTTTTAATAAATTGTTTTATATTTTTAAACTTTAAAAACGTTCTCCTGAAAAACCAAGTTTTTTTTTATTTATGTCGTTCTTGAAAGGAGTGAGCGATATGCGATTTTCCTATATTCTATTATTTTCCTAGAAAAATGTCAATTTAAACAACACGAAATAAAAAGTGATAGTAATTTAGAAAAAATATCATGGGAAAGATAAAAGTGACAATACTCCCAACATATTTAATTGTATGAACTTTTCGTATTCCGTTTTTTTCCGTTAAAACTTTAAACAGGTCTTGTGAATTCAATTTATATGATCTTCGTAAAATGAAACGGGTGATCATTATAATGGGTTTAAAGCAAGAGTCGGGAATTTCTGATTTGGCCTTTTTACTTGTTGCAATTTTAATGGCTGGTTTGAAAAGTGATTATTCCCCATTCTACCTATGATCGACAACTATTTCTAAAACCCCTATATGTTCTTAGATTTGTTAACAGTTTTTATATAATACAGTATTATTGGATGTGGAGGTGCATATAATATTATTCTTATGACATTTTGCGTTGAAATTTGCGTCACCGAAAGATTATTACCATCATTATCGAATTTTATAATAATTGTTATGTCATGACCCCCACAGAAGGTTAAATACATAATTTTTTCCAATAATTTAAAATTACTGCAAATTAATTTCATACTTCGGATGTTGATCAACACTCTGCTAAGTTTAAGGTCACATGGTGGGGTTATATCAGTTTTCTACTAAGCTTATTATCAACCATTAATAAAGTGAATTAATGGAGGTAAATGCGTGGATCATTTAATTGTTAGTGGGGTTTTGCAATCGAGTTTACATAACGTATCGAAAATCAATAAGGAAGATATACATTTTTTTTTTAATTATATTAAATATTTACATTTAAACCACCTATCTTTAACGAATTAAAGTATATGTATTTCAATATAATACACCCATAGTATAGTGGCTAAAGTACTTTTCTATCATGCTGAAGGTCCCGGATTCGATTCCCAAGAGGGTAAAAATTAAGATTAGTGATTTTTCAGTCAAATATTTATTTAAATGACCCTGGACTGGTACTCGAAGCAAAAGGCTAATCACATTTCTTTCGTGTATTTAACGATCAAGATAACACTGCTTCTATACGATGCAGTGCCCTATGCCCCGGTGGGTGCGGATAAGGGTTGTAAGATATAATACACCAGTCTAGGATGTTTTGGCACGGCTGATTCGGCGCAACCCTTTTGGCGCTGTACTCTTATGTGAAAATTTAAAAATAAGTGGGATAACCCAAATTTATAAACAAGGATTTGGATGCACTCAAAATGTGGACCTAGATTTAAGGTTGGCATGTTAAAAATTATATTTTTGTTTTCTTATCACAAACCAAAATATTTTAATATAATACTTTTTTCAACGGTCCCAATCAAAAATTGGAACCAAGTTGAAGAGTAGAGTGGAATTAGGAATTAAGAACCCTGATTCAGATAAAATATTGAAATAAACTTTCGGATAGTATAAAAATTTCAATTGCTTAAAATTTATTTTTACTTCTCTATAAAACTAATATAACATAATTAATTTAGTCGGGTTGCCATCATGACACTTTATTATTGTTACGATCAGAGGTGGATTCGATATTTTTATTTGAATTATACAAAATTCTGAATGAATGATTAATGCATAGAATTTAATGATGTTGACTTTACAATTTTCGAAAATAAATCAAGAAATTATTTTTAACATCGATAAATTTCACACGAATTGACTTGCAACGTGTATTTGTATTGTAATATTTTAAAATATTAAATAATCAAAAGCAATTCACCGGTGTCTATGAAATTTTAATACATCATTGAATTCGAATACTTGTGTATGTTAGTCTAACAGAAGAAAAAAAGTTTTTTTGGTCCGCTTCGGCAGTGCCATCTGTTGAACGTAATGCCAACAATACATGCTACACAAAATATTGCTTGCGGCAGGGGTAGGCAGTGAGAATAAAACGCCACACTAATCTGTCTTTGCAAACAACCTTTGCCTCTTCCACATTTATTCATATCCTTACACATATGCGCTTATTATGACCTAACCACTTTCAAGCATTTAAAATACTTGATCGTGGAAAGTTTTTCTTAATTTCCTCCGCTTCCGTTACCAACCACTTTTTCCTCATAAATTTGTTAGACTATTCTTCCTTTAAGGCCGAGATCTAGAACGTTCAAATAAGAATGCGTTTGGCCGCCCTGAGGGTTAGACGTCTCTCCACGCTCATTTTTTGTCGACTTTACATGTATATTGTTGTTTTTTTTTTGTTATTAAAAAACTGTTTTTTTTTACTCCTTCCCTTGCAATAACTCTTTTTTTCAAAATCATATATTAATTTTTTTCAAACTTATTTTTTCAATCCCAAACATTGTTTTAACAAGAAAAAAACGATTACGCTAAATTTTAATTAGGTTTCAAGAAAATAAATTTTCAATTTATCGTATATTGGGCCCATAATAAATGTCTGCTAGTAAGAAATAAATATGCAATTTGATGAGTACAGTGTGACGAATCCATCCCTGATGTCTGTCCATCATAGATCCAAGTTCCAATTCTGGCATATTGAGTAGTTCTAACTAGGTTACATTAAATTATTTAAATACCTACCACAATGGGTTTTCATAGTCAAAATGTTATCAAAGTCAGAGTATAAACTCACATTGTCTAATGAATATTGTAATATTATTCAGTGACTTCATTTATAATCGTACTGTCTTTATTATTTTGCGGTGATATTCATTTTAATGTTTATTCTAGATACTGTAAAATAAAATATTATAATCTATTTGGGTTAATGGTCTTTTTAACGTATTTTTAGTGGCATTTTACAGAATTTACGAGCAAAAGAATTAGACCGGTTATTAAGTTAAAAATACAATAATTATCACATCTGATGAAAAATAAATTATTTCGTTACTAACATATTTACATGATCCTTATAAATTAAGGGTAATTCTATGACTGTGGGTTAAATTTCAGGGCAACAATAGAAAAATAGAACTGCAAATTATTGATATCCAGGTGTACCCCAGCCACGAGTTGCTGTGGCTCAATTGGGTTAGATGAAAAAAAAGAGCGCACACATTTTTAATATGTTTAATTCCACAATGCTTGTAGATTTACAATATTTTAGCAGATATAAAAAATCACACTGACCGTTTTGAGCAATGTTATGTTTTGCGTGTACTTTTTCAAAATTCAACGGATAGCGGTGCCTTTCCGTTAAAAAAAATGGTTTTCAAAAAAATATTAACTAACCATATTCACATTTTAATAGTCTAGTATTTAATCAATTAAAGGAACCAGCAATCGGTGAATAATACAATAATACAAGATTAATCGGTGAAGATACAAATTTTGAACAAACTTACATGAATTATTTATTTATGTACCTATATAGAGAGCTAAAAACACTTTTAAAAAATCGTGTTTTAATATATTACTGGTTAAAAAGAACACATGGGTATTTGAATGCATCGTTGTGTCAAAATTTCAAAGCATTCGGAGGTGATTTAAGATTTTGAAGAAACGAACATATTTCTTTTTTTATAAATAATTATTATTGAAAAAAAATTGTAAGATGAAATTTGATTTGTCGTATTTGATGCGCTGAAAACTGCGACATAAAAATGGTTCCATTGACTCATTGCCCCTATGTATATTATACTAGTGAAACCGTAATCAAACATTAATTAGCCGTAATTGTAAGGATTTCGAGAAACAGTATTTGCGGTAACTGGATTGCCGACAAGGGTATTACCGGTAACGTAAATATTGATTTTTCTTTTGTATTTCATACTCACGTTGTTGCTTATTGGTATAAATTAAGTGACGTAATACTAGTGAAACCGTAATAAAATATTAATTAGTCGTAATTGTAGGGATTTCGAGAAACAGTATTTGCGGTAACTGGATTGCTGAGAAGGGTATTTATTACCGGCAACGCAAATATTGATTTTTCTTTTGTATTTCATACTCACGTTGTTGCTTATTAGTATAAATATTGTGACGTTATACATCTTCCTGACAATGCGGATCGACAACTGGTTTCAAAATACCATGTCGTCAATGAAGAAATCAAAGTCGAGAGTTTTTTTTTAGAAATACTTCTTTAATTTCGTTGTGTCATTTAAGTCCACTACAAAGGTGTACTCTCAAACTCATGTCTGCTCATTTTTTTTTTAAATGTATTGTGGAGTTTGACGAATAATATTTAATATATTTTTTTAACTCCTTACCTTTGAATTATTCTTTTCTTTTCAAAACCATAAATTTATTTTGTAGAAAAACTTATTTTTCAATACAAAACGGGGTTTTAAGAAAACAATTACGACAAATGTTACCTGGGTTTAAACAAAATTAAATTGAGGGCTCTTGATTATTTCGTCTTAACAGACCTATGCTTATGGTATTCATGACCCTCAGCATTATGCTGATTTCGATCTTTCAAACCTGTCAACATTTTGCGTTGTCTTAATTTTTTTGTTCACGTATTTAAAGCTGATATGTCTTTTTGTCATTTTTTATATAGGGAACAGGTATGTTAAGTTATTATCGTTTTATAATTTTGTTTGGGTGTGATCATAGTCTAATATTTCTGTTTTTTTTCCTGTTTCGTAAAAAGCGATTGGCTTAAAACACATGCGTCGTATATTATTTGATTTTATGTTCTGATATAGAAATGCGCATTAATGCTATCGTATTGGTTAGTCCATCTGTGTGTTGTCTATTTTAGATGTCTGTCTTAAGTTCTAGGTCTGCAACGTCTTTTACTTTTTGAGTTTAATTATTTATTTCAACGCACATGTTATGATTTTAAAAAATATATTTTCTTAAATGTAATATTTTGTTTCATTCATTACTAATCAATTTTTATTCCTTAATTCTAAAATTTTATGATTTTAATGATTTTAGTCATTTTTTGTTAAATCCTTATGTTTGATGTCATTTGTGAATTAACCATTAAAATAATCCATAATCTACTTTTTTTACTAATATCTAAACTTAAATTATGTCAATATATTTTTAAAAAAGTAGTATCTCAACATATCAAAGTCTTGACATTTACAAAGCTTAAGACCCATTGTAAGAAGGCGTAAGTTATATAAGTACTCTATAAACGTATATAATAATAACGAGGAATAATTGAAAAGATCAGGAATAATTCTTTACGGTGGTATGGACATGTGGAGCGAATGGATAACGAGAGAATGACTAAGAAAATATATGTGGCGAATGTGAGAGGGAAAACAGAACGAGGACGACCGAAAAAGACTTGGCACGCAATCAGAACCTAAAATCTGGCGGTGTCAAAAGTGTGGTAATCGGAGGGCATGTATGACTAGATGTATGTATGTGAAGGAGGTGAGGAGTGTATGTCAGGACAGAAAAGTGTGGCGTTCCATCCTCTCTGCCTACCCCTGCGGGAAACGGCGTGATGGAGGTAGTAGTAGTAGTAGTAATCGTATATAATTCACAATTCAACCCATAATTGAAAACCGCACTTCTAAAATTTCGGAATAACTTCAATTGAAAACATTTTATGTATGGTTCTTTTTCGGCACCATCTTTAGTTGAATTATATAAGTTTTTTTTTTATTTACAAAGACCTTTATAAAATTTATTTAAGATTATTCACGAATCATTTTAGATTGTAGGAGACGCCTGAAAGTATCATTTTTAGGTTTTAATTAAACTTGCATTTAAACCACTTATTTTTATTTGTATTTTTTTTGTATCCATATCTTTGCCCACAAATTCAAGACTAAGCTTAACTGAGGAGTTACATATTTATGTAGGTATATCAAGACTTTTAAAATTATTGATATCTCAACATAGATGAAAAAGAATATGGAAGTCTGACTTACCCTGTAAATGACCAGAATTCCATATTCTACTTCAAATTATTTAATATATATAAAAAATAAATAAAAACCCTTACCGCACCCCAATGGTGCATAGGGCACTGCTCCATATAAACGCAGTGTTATCTAGATCGTTTACACATGATGGAAAGGTGATCAGCCCTCCACTTCAGGTACCAGTCCAGTGCAATATTGAATAAATATCAGAGTGAAAAAATCACTTATATTTATTAAACCCCCCTGGGAATCGAACCCGGGACCTCCAGAACGGTAGCCGAGCATGCTGACCATTACACTACGGAGGCGGAAAAAAAATACTTTTTAAAATAGCTACTAAGTGCAGAAAACAGAGAAGGTGTTTCGAAGAACAAAGATTTCGACACACTCCAAATATTGGGGATATTCCTACTTATCTAATATGATATGTCATTAATAATACTAGCTTAGGGCATCGGTTTCACATAAATGTTAACGTTCCTACTACAAAGATTAGATAACTTATGTAATTTTGAAAACTCAATGTAATTAAATACATAAATGACAATACTGATCAAAACCGGTTTTTGAATGCCAAAGTCATTGTATAAAACGCATGATTCCTACACAACGTAGTTAAATCGTCATTTTTTAAAAAATAATTCTAGTTCTGGGATGGAATAACAATGACGTTAATTTTCTAATATATAAATTTAGATTAAGTAATGTAATTAAAACTAACTGAAATTCGGTTTAAAAAAAAATTAACACTTCCTCATCAAAAATTGATTTCGATGTATCAAAGTCGTATAATATATAAATTAAAATATTTATGTTCGTTTGTTCAAAATTTTGAATCTCCTAAAGATAAAGAAAGATCGATCTCTTCGAAATTTTGATTCAACGTATTCAAGTACGCGCGTGTTTTACATGTGACATGTGTTTCGACCTGTGACAGATAAAATACGCATGTTTGAAAAACAGTTTTTTAAACGCAATGGCAGCGCCATCTGTTTGAGGTTATGAAACACGCCATACTAAACATTGATACGCCGTACTTCTTGACAGGTCCTATAATATTGTTTACCCAAAAGCAACTTTTTTAAAAATTGAACAGATTTGTGTGCTTTGTCTTTTCTGTCTTTTCCATTAGTTTGAGCCACAGTAACGCGTGGCTGGAAATAAAATCTTAAGATTGGATAATCAATAGCCCGCACTTAGTTGTCTTAAAACCCAGGTAACTTATTATTAGGTTATTGCATTTTTGCTTAAACCATTGTTTTTGTGTTAAAAAATAAGTTTTCCTGGAAATAAATATATGGTTTGAATAGAAAAGAGTTATTGAAATACACAAAAAATGTTTATTTACATACACATGTGCCTTCACGCGCAGCCGGCCGCTTACTAACTTAGGTATATTTGAGAGTACACCCTTAAATGAAAGTTCACTTATCTACGTAAATAAAGCCTCTATGATAGATACCCTGGTTTATCTACTCCATATATTTCTAAGTATACGTCTCGCAAACGCAAGGTGTTCCTACAATGTCAAGGTGAGAGGTAGTGAATGTTCGGCATAGAACTTGAAGCCAATGTACTCGTTCTGCGATCGTTAGGTAAAGTAGGTACAGTAGAGTCTCGATACAACGGACCCCTATTTGAACGACGGACCTATTTTATAACGATCTTTGGCCAAAAAAATTTGTTAAATCTCAACAAAAAAAAAATCGTCCTGTTTATTATACATGCTTAAATTCAAGTGTAATGGTCAGCTTGCTCGGCTACCATTCTAGAGGTCCCGGGTTCGTTCCTCAGGGGGGGGTTAAATATATAAATGTGATTTTTTCACTCTTATATTTATCCAATATAACCCTAGATTGGTACTTGAAACGGAGGGCTGATCACCTTTCCTTCATGTGTTAAAGATAAAGATAACACTTTGCACCATTGGGATGCGGATAAGGGTTTGAAGAAGAAGATGGTGCAATTCGTGTGTCACCGCAAACAATTTTTGGAGGCCATGATAATCACAAATTATGCCTCGAAACTTCAAAAGTACAAACTAAACTTGATTCCCTTTTCAAAGCATGATTACCGAAAGCAATCACGTCAATATATCAACCAGCAACGTCACTTCACGACTAGTGTCCGAAGACAATAAATAGAATTTTGTTTGTGTTTTGTATTGTTTATATATCTATTCTACACTGTATTTAGATTTATTGTTTATATATCTAAGTACAGTGTTTTTATATTTTCAACAAACATATAAAAAACGTTATTTTATACCAATTTTTATATAAACTAGACTTGCGGCTTTAACGGGCACTCCTTCCCCCGATATAGTTCATAAAGAACTATCACGAGAGGTGGTATCATACATGATAAAAATAGTGAAGGACATTGGAACCATAAACCAAGCTAGGACACAAAATGCCGAACCGTCTTCTAGTGGAACGGAAGATCTGATGACGACAGTCAACAGTCCGACTTCTTCTGAGGAGTTTTACGTGATTTTTTCCCAGCAATGAGCAAATGCTGAAAAGTTCTTGGTTGACCCACACTAGATTATCCCTCCTGTTCCCAACACAGATTAAAGAATAAAAATCCTTTTTTTATGTGAGAAGATACAAAAATCCACTTATTAATCACCAAACCTTGTCAAAAAAAAAAAACTTCCCCCCAATTCCGCTATCCAAACTCAAAACACAGTAATGGACAATTTCTTTGAAAGACGTTTTTTTCTTTTTTGAACTAGGTAGATTCTAAGTACTTAGTCCAAAAATGCAAAATAAAACGTTTTTAAAAAAATGTCCCTTAGTGTGTTTTAAGTTTGGACAGCCGAATTAGTCCGTTATATCGAGGCTTTACTGTATTACATATCGCATCTTGCGCCATAGTGAATGAATTATTCTCACAGCCGGCCACACTGCGTGAAAATGCGTCACAATCAATAATTTATATTTTTTACTTTATTATCACAGCCGGGCAACATCATACTTGCGTAAAATGCGTCTCATACAATAATTTATAATTATTACTTTATTTACCTCACATTAAAAGTGCTACTCATACCGCCATCATCTTATCAATTAACAACATTCTTGCGTTTTCTAGAGATACATACATAATTTATGCAATTTTAATTTAAATCTTTCTTGAGATACATACATAATTCATTTACTATCTGCTAAGATTATTACGTAGGTTCCATTGTTATTTTAATTAAACAGCACATTCCTGCATGATGGTTTTAATTTATCTACAATGTTTGCAGCATTAATGTTATATGGACATTTGATGAAATGCCTGAATAATACATAAATATTATAGTTAGTTACCATCACGCCGCCTCCCAGCAAGGGTAGGCAGAACGAATGTCTCTGCAAACAATCTACGCCTCTTACACATTCTTCATCATCTCGTTATACTTACCCGCCGATTATTCCGACTCCTAACTCGACCACTTTCAAATAGATGAAATACTTGATCATCCCAAATTTTTCATCGGTCTTCCTCTGCTTCTATTTCAATCTACAATATATTCGTTTTATACATTTGTTTCACTGTTCTTTCTTTACTCATTCGATTGACACGCAAAAAACATACCAACACACCTCTCTTATCTAATCGATAATAGTTACCTCAGCCTTACATTCATTCCTTATATCACCATTTGAACGTTTTGGCGCACATCCTTCTGAGAGATCGCATTTCGACTGCATTTTTTCTGTCTACTTTCATCTTACTTTTGCCAATTCTATGCGTCACTTCTAGGTCTAAATTAAAGACAAAACTCACAAAATTGGACCCGAGAATTCGGTAGGAGCTTTGAGAATTATGTTCTTGTATTATTTCTTCTTCTTCTTCTGCTTGGTGTAGGCCTTGTGGCCTGTTTTAAAGAGGGATTAGCCTCCTGCAATGTCAATTCCCAGCTGTCAATCCATCTCTCTAGTGTTCTGCCCGGGAGTCGTCTACTTTAAGGTTGGCCATGCAGTGCAATGTGGAGGGTCTGGATTTATTCTGGTTCCATTCTCTTCCTCCTACTTTTACTTAAGAAGAGGAAAATGAGACTAGCAGCTATGACCAGGGAACCCGATATTACTCACCCGTACTCGCACAAGCTTGTGTGAGTTTGATCAGTAGAGTCGCTTGAGGTAAATTAATATTATAGATTCTCAGAAGTTTAAAAACTTGTGGCGTTTTTTTATTCAATATTTACATTCTGACGCATGCGTAGGTTACACCAATAGTCGACCTTTTCACTTAACTGTCGTTCAAGTCATTCAACTTTTCCTTGTTTTTAATGTTTTTATACAAAACGTGCGATCACATAACGGTTACGAAACGTGAAAATTAAACAACCTATTTACATTGTAAATTTACCAAATTTTGCACGGAAAATACAAAGCGTATCGTGTTATGTATTTGGTAAATAAGCTGTTACATACAACATTTTGAGTGTGTCCAAATACTTGTTCACAAAGCTAGATTATCTCCAATTATAAGAGTTATTTTTTATATAATTTTTTTGACATCTCATCAAAGAATGATGAATTTTTTTGACATCTCATCAAAGAATGATGAGATGTCAAAAAAATATATATATAAAAATATCTCTTATAATTGGAGATAATCTAGATTTGTGAACAAGTATTTGGACACACTCAAAATGTTGTATGTAACAGCTTATTTACCAAATACATAACACGATACGCTTTGTATTTTCCGTGCAAAATTTGGTAAATTTACAATGTAAATAGGTTGTTTAATTATATAATCCAGGATTCGGACCTCACTTACTAAAATAAGAGTTTCTGCTCAATAAAAAGCTTCTTTTCATCTCACCAATAGATGTGTCTAGTGAAGTTCTAGTGATTTAAGAAAAAAATGGTTCATATATATATAGAGAACTTCCAAGAATTTGAGTAGTGTGGTTGTCAATAATGGGTAGAATTGGTGAATGTTACACATGTGTACACGTAAAAGTGATCTACTTTTGCGCAAATAAACCACAGTGAAGCGCCCTTGTAGTATTCTACAAAAATAGCTTTTTATAAATAAACCACAAAACGTATAATTTCATTATTATAAAATGTTTTACAAACTTTCATATACACAAATATTATTGGAATGTTTCCATTTATTCACGATATGTAAATGAAAAAAATAAATTGAACATATTTTTAAATTTTCAAAATAGATGAAGAAAAATGGATGTCTGACAACAAAGATGAAGAAAAATAGATACCCCGACTTATTCTCCGTATTCTTCGTTATCTGTGTTGAACTGACAAAATGCAACAAAAAACAATTAAATTTACATATACTTCTTCGTTATTCACAGTGAAAACAAACCAACCTGAGAAATTTCTACTTAAAATATGAAACTTATGAAAACTGACGTCCCCAATTTACTTTAACTTGTGTATTAACTAAGCTTATCAAAGCGATTTAGCGCATGTAAAAGTGTATATTTTATTTCAATTCATAATTTCTAATTTGTTTTTTCGATCAACTGATGCACTAACACGATAAACTCGTAATAATGCATTCCAGGGCTGACAAATTGCTGTCAAACTGCATCTTTTATGCAATCCGTATTTGTCTTATATTTTGGTTATTTAATATCCACAATGTAAAAAAAATATTTCTCTGGAAAATTCTAAATATTTTAAAATATAAAAATTTATCAGATAAAATACACGTTTATGAATGTTTTACGGATGGACAAGCGATTTTTTTCTCAAAACAAATAAAAATAGGTTACAAATTACAAAGATCTGATTTTACTGAGGTTTCCCGTGTCGAGGGTGCATTTTACAATATTTATCATCTTCCAGTTAACAAAATGATTTTACAATATCAAAACGCAATACCAAACAATTCCAACAGAACTTTAAATATTTAGGATCCAATTACATAAAAATGCAAAAAAACGACTTTTACACATCCAATCGAAGAAGGAAAACACACAATAATCTTTATAAAAATAAATTCAATCACCCACAAACATAAACAATAAATAAAAACTGTAAGTCCCTCTCCAAGCACAAGAGATAAACCTCTTTATTGGAGAGAACAGCTTAATTCATTTTAAGAGTATAAAGTAGAAATGTTTAGAAAATGAATTAAATATAAAATAAGCTCTTGTTACTTTATTGAAGAAATAAAAAAAATTAAAAATACTTTACAAATAAAATTTGAAAAAAATGTTAAGACTTGCAATTAATGGTATATATCACTTCTATAAAAAGATCATTTATATAAAGTTTCTATCTTTATGACTTTATTGGGTTATTGTAAGTAGGTTTTACAAGTTTATTGCATAATTATCAAAGTTATTTTGACCAAAAGAGGTATGTAATCGATGCGGTACTCGAGGGGTCTGACGATGGGCAGCCCTGTCGAACACTTTACCGCTACTTTGCTTCAAGCATGAAAGGAAATGAAAGTTACACACGAACAGTGAATTGTACATAAGATGAACGCGAGATGAAATTACTATGCATTAAGTATTATTTAGGTCAATTTTAATTCACTTTGTATTTACATAACAATCGTGACTTATTAAACTTAAAAATAAAAAGCTTTCCGAGAGATATATTGGTCAATGTCTTCAGTAAATTAAAGTCAAAGTCAAATATAACTTGGTAATATTTTCCTTCGTAAATTGGGTGTAAATAATATGTAAAGTGGATGTCTTTTGTTTTATTCAGTGCAACGCATGCGACATCTGGTGGTAGAACTGTTTTATGTTGGTACTATTTGTAAGTACTTAATAAAATGTATAGGTAGGTACCTAGGTACCTATAAACTTCGTATTTGTGAGGATGTTGGGTTACCTGGAACTTAGATTTGACATTTTCGACCATCCCTCAGTCTCAAAGGTAGCGCAGGCTGTACTTACATATGTTTGTGCTAATCGAGTGATATTATTACTATTTTAAACTACAGTATAATTTATACGTATGCACAATATACGTCGATTTATGAAAGCATGTTAATGAAGTATTTTACATTTATTTTGTAGACGCTGTAAGCATAATTTAAATAATGTAAATGAATGCCTCGTCACTGTTTCCGACTAGTGAGGTATTATAACAGTAATAAGTAATAAAATAAAATAAAAACATATATGTTTGTTTATATACATATACATATATGAACATTTGTGTGTGTGCAAAGGTATTGACCGTCTAAACTTTAAATCCCTACTTTTTGTTTGCTATTCTACTATCAAAAATAATTCGGTTAAAAACCTGTTGTCCAGATCATATTTCACTTTCCAAATCATTTATTAGAAGTACCTACCGGTTAATGTTTTATGGAGATAAAAAAAACCTTTTTTTTAATAACTTATCTGCACATTATCTGTGGTAATGGTAGACAATGCGGTCGATCGGGTTACTCGAGAACACTTGAAGGTTAAGGTTAATGCTAAGTAATGAATGATAACGTATATATTTGTGTGGCGTGGGTAGGTACTTGCTTAAATTTCGAGAGTTAACCTTGTGAATATGTGGTAGGTACTATTTTCTTCCTGCTCCTTTCCAATAAAGCGTATCATTAAAATATATGCTCATGAATTAAACTGCCCAATGTTTTAGGTATCCATATTTATTTAGCAATGTTAATAATATAATACGTACATGTAAAAAAAAATACAGGGTCATGCAGAACGTATCTATTTATATGTGTGCGTACATTTTTTTTTCCAAATAATTATTCTGTTCACACAAGTATGTATAACGTATAAATAATGTTTGTCGGATATTAAATCAACTTAAATTTCACAATTTTTCTTTTGACATTGAATCACTTCCTTTTTCTTTTATATCCGCGTGTTATATTGAAAATCATTTCCTAATCCTGAATTCCTGAGTACATTTTTAAAGGATCCTAGCTGTTGTAATTGTATGACTGCTGATTTATTGCTCTTGTAAAAGGGTAAATAAAATATTTTGTAATATTATTTGTTTTTATATCTTGTAAACGATCAAAAAATGTATTATAGTTACTTATATTTAAAATGAAAAAACAATTAATATACAATTGCAAAAAAAGGTTATTCCGAGGGTAAAGTAAACTCAAAAGATAACACGAAACTTTATAAATTCAAATTAATAAAAATAAATATCAATATTTTTAAATAAGGCAAACTATTAAGTGTCTTTATTCAATTGGTTTTTTATTGGATTTTTAAAATATCAACGATTATTCACACTTATATTTATTTAATATTACCTAGACTGGTACCTCAAGCGCGAGATGATCACCTCTCCTTCATATACTAATATTAATATTTCTTCTTCCTACATATTTGAGTATGAGATCGATAAAATTTGTTAAAGAAAAAAATTTCATGGGAAAACAGTAGTTATTTGGGTATTCACAGGACTTCCGACTTGTTATCGCCTGGCTTACGTGGTCACTTTGTAATATTTACCACTCTGTCCATGTTTTTGAACATCCATACATTTTAATTTTTCGGAAGATATATATGTACACTATAAGTTTGAAAAGATATCTATCGAGATATCTGTTAAGTAAAATAATTATATTCTTACGATTTAATTCTGATTTTTCGATACGCCTGTTTCTTTTTTAAATTCTACAGCTACATATCAAGAGTATGTATATATTATATTTACGATTACAATTATTACGTATAAATCCTTGTAAGAAAACAAATAACGAATTTATATACTATTACGATTTATCATAGAGATTTTCGAAAAGGAAAGTGGAATAGACAACTTGAAGGATTTGAATTAATTTATAAATTATTTAGTCATTCAAGAACAATGTTTCAAAATTGGTTCATATATATAGAGCTTCCAAGAATTTGAGTAGTGTGGTTGTCAATCATGGGTGGAATTGGTGAATGTTACGCGCGTGTAACTTAAACACTATTACTTTAACCAGCCTATGACGGCCTTCAGCCCCGTAAATACCAATACGTCCACATTCTTCTTCATCTTTGATGAGTTCAAAAAATAATATGAAAATAACTCCTGTTATTGGAGATAATCCAGAGTTTGTGAACAAGTATTTGCACACACTCAAACTGTTCTAAATGTATAAATTCATGATCATATTGTTTATATGCGTTCACAATATAAAATTCAGGGCTTTTTTACCATGAAACGTGGTGGAAAAGCGTTTCGGCACCTTCTTTCACGGATTTTATTTTTTTAATTACCAAATCTACTAGACGAAACAATGTTTGCGCTTACGTAAGTACACTATATATTAATATAATTCGTCAAAATGATTAAATATGGTATTGTAATAAATATTGAAATGAGATTTAAGTATATTTTTTTTAGTAAAAAACTTGACATGTAGGTAGTCCCGGGACTTTTTTGTTGTAATATTGTAATATTGACGTTTTTGTCAGAAAAAAGATCATTAAATTTTTTTCATCATTGAAAAGTATATATTTAGAATAATGAACAATATTGTCACTTTTATTATATTTTTATATATAATGATTACATATATTTATTTAATTTATATGAATATTATTTAAATGTGAGTGAATCACGTTTTAAATTATACTAAAGCGTTTAAAGTCTACCGAGGTCTATCAATAAAATTGTTGTGGCATCACTTTTGCGTCATTCATGCTAACTGAGATGCGTCAGTGCACTTCAGTGACGTAAAAATGACACTCTCCTTATCATTCATCGTTCACTTTAAAAAGAAGATAAAGAAATCACAATTTTATGAGAATAGAAGACCGTAGAAATTTCACTTTAGTCTATATTCGACCTGGTGATGGAATGGTTATTTGGAAACTGGTAGTCAGTAAGTAGTGAAAATACAATTGAGTGGGCTCTAAACAACTTGATTTTAACATTTTACAAACCAACTAACTAACCATCACGCCGCTTCACCGCAGGGGTAAGGAGAGAGAATAGAGCGCCATTCCACCCTGTTTTTGCAAACGTTCTTCGCTTCTTCCACATTCATGCATTTCCTCATACATACCCACCGATTATTTCGACTCCTGACCCAGCCGTTCTCAAGTATTTTACATACCTGATTGTGCCAAGTTTTCCAATAAAAATGGAGTTCTACAAATCAAACGCCAAATCTATAAATAAATTGTGTTTCAAACTGGTATTACACAAAGCAAAGGACGAATGATAAGGAGAGCGTTATATTAGCATACCACAAAGTTAACAATGCTTTTAATTTACAACATACATAAAATAACGATCTATCGACAATAAATTGTCATCGACAGTCTCCAAAGAAATTAAAGAATCATGATTCACGATACACTTCTCAGGCTACTTAAATAAACAAGACAAATATCAACAGTGTAGTGTTTTATGTGCTTTACGTAAGATTATTGACGCGTGTTAGTGGAAATAATTAAAATCCAATAAATATTGTCATAACATGAAACCATGTGTGCAATAAACATTTTTCTGACGTCTTACTATAAAAGTCTTACGTCCGTAATGCAGAAACCATTTTCAACTTTTAAAGGGTGATAATTATTTTAATCTAAAAAGGTTCATGTTCAATTCAAACAGAAATTAAAATATTTGGGAACCAAATGCTTCAAAAACCCCCCTATTATAAAAAGGTAAAAAAAAATACACATTAAATTTCTTAAATATAAATTGAATGTATTTTATTCATGTTTATTCGGATCTCACATACTAATATAAGAGTTTCTGCTTAATAAAAAAGCTTCTTTACATCTCACCAATAGATGTCTCTAGTGAAGTTTTAGTGATTCATGAACAAGGTTTCTAAATTGGTTCATATATATAGAACATCCAAGAATTTGAGTAGTGTGGTTGTCAATAATGGGTAGAATTGGTGAATGTTGCACGTGTGTAAAGTGATCACTCAAACCAGCCTATGACGGTCGTAAGCCCCGTAAATGCCCAGACTTCCATATTCTTCTTCATCTTTGATGAGATGTCAAAAAATAATATGAAAATAACTCCTGTAATTGGAGATAATCCAGATTTTGTGAACAAGTATTTGGACACACTCAAAATGTTATAAAAACACAAAATATAATAAAAAGAAAAAAGACCTTACTATTTTTAATTAAGAATAAATAATAAAAACTACATTTTTTAGTAATTAACGTAAACACGGCTAGCTTCGAGAACTACAGATGTTCCCATCAACCATTAAAAATACAAACTTTGTATATGAAAGAAACTACGCAGAAATAAATTTAAATTAGCGATATTTTTCGTTTTACGTCAAATGCAGCTTAGTAAACCTCAAATTAGCGCCTGGCAAATCGATTCCTTGTAACCAATACTAAATGCTCAAAAAACGCTATAAAATTTTATCTTTTTGTTTATTTTCCATTTAGCATGAATTTTGATTCGACTTACACACTTATATTTATAATTTTTTTCCGGTTGCGTCATAAAAAAATAATTTATTCGATAAACCTGTGTCGTTTTATGTTGGTTCCACATGTAACACAAGGAGTATATATTTTTTTACATTCTTTACCTTGAAATCTAACATTAAATGTACAAAATGTGAGCGCGAATTATATAATATTGAATTAATAAAGGTCAAGAGTGAAATAAAACGGACATTAATTTATGTATTTTATTCGTTCTTTGCCAGCTTAAATTATTTTATTGGGACAAAACGTTGTGTTTTATCATAGTTTACCGGTCGAAAAGGAGAACATTATTTATTAAACAATATATGATATAATTTCCTATGCATTTAAGAATTTCTCTCACATAACACAAGAAATAACCTCCCAGTAAAGTACACAAATCAATAATAACTTACTTTTTAGTGGAGTACATAGAACTACATAATCCAAAACCCTGAAACACATCAACAGAATCTAACGCATACCTCTTTTGGTCAAATAACTTTGATTATTGTGCAATAAATTTGTACAATCGACTTTATTATCCATAAAGTCATAAAAATATAAACTTAATATAATCGAGCTATTCATAAATACGAGTACATAATGGAAGTGTGTAGATCTGAAATAGGTCGTATCATTCGGCCATGTCGTATTTTATTGCATGAACAATTTATTTCATTATGATTTTATACGTAAATATTGTAAAATGTGCATTTGGCAAGAAAAACTAATAAGGGCACAATGATGTAATTTGTAATTTCGAATAATGTAAATGATGAAACAAATAAATAAATCGTCTTCAATTATTTTTTTATTTCAAATGATTTCAATTTTATTAATTGATTCGGCTGTATTTTGTATTAGTGATTTGTAGTAATATCCATCGATTTTTAATTCAAGTTTTACTTGGTAAATACCACTATTTCTTAAAATCTATTGTGACGCGTGTTTCGATGATAAAGTGGTATTTACCAAGGTAAACATTAATTACAAATAAATTGATGTTATCTAATAAAATTTGAACTGCATTTAATGTTTATGATAATACCTTGACGGTATCACGGAACTAAACGCATCGCTAGGTCAAGCTGATCTTATACAGTCGTATGAAGTCATTAATGCCGATAAACGTAACTTGTGCATCACCTTACAAGTCGAGTACTGTTAGTGTAATATTATGTCAATGATAATCTCAGCTGGCAACTGCAAAGCGAGTTGCTTAGAACCTTATAGAAGTAACCTAACGAAATAAAGTATTTGTGGTCACGCATATTTTGATGTATTTTCTCGGCATACTCGAATATAGTCCAAGTGATTAAAACGTTTTTCAAGAAAAAAAAAAAGTTTTTTTTTTGATTTTCGGCATCCTCTTCTTTTATAAAATCGGTCATGCATAAACTTAAGAACATGAAAAAATTATAAAATATTGTTTTTAAATGCCTTTTTCTAACACTATGTGACACAGTTTATTAATGTCATTTAATATCAGTATTGCCAATTGAAGCATCAATCAAGACAGAGCAAAACTATCTCTCTCTCTCTCTTTCTCTGAATCCCTTACATTAAATCTCTCTTATTCTTGTATTTTTAAGTAGGCTTACTACTATTAAGTGTACGGTGCTCACTTTTTTTTAATTCAAAATGTTTGTTTGTACCTACAAAGTTGTAATAATTCACAAAGTATACTTTTTTTAAATATTCATATTTTAAATTTGAAATAAATACATTTAAAAGAAAAATATTTTCTTGTTAAATTTTTATAAAAATATATTATGAAAGACTAGTTTTAACTACGTGGTTTATTTACTTTTTATTCTTCATACTTTATTTTCCAGTCAGGTATTATTAGTATCTATCTACCCATAGGAAAATAAAATACAGTAAAATGAAAATAAAATATAAAAGATTTTATTCAATCTCAACGACGCATTATAGCTCATATAATTTGAATAAATATGTTTAAAGTAGCGAATATTATATTTTTTCCAAGGAATGTAAACGATGAGCCTCATTGCAGACGATTGCGTGTCATTATTTATGTAGGTATATAAAATGTATTTACCTTATTATTGTATTTACCTATTTAACTTTGTTTGTGTATAAAATGTAAATTGGTGATATAAAGTGTAGGTAAATCTTAAAATGCATCAACGCGTTATCTTAATCGTTGATTGCATTAAGACAAAGTGATGTGTCCTGCGCTTCTTGTACTAGTACAGGTGATATTTGACAAATATGAATTTGATTAATTTCATTTAATTTAATTGTAATGGCCACTTTTAAAACCTAGTAAATGTTCAAATCAAGTTCTTTAAATAACTTTTTAAATCAAGAAATATACGCCCAAATAGGTGACTTATATTGGTCTGAACGTATACTTCGACTACCATCACACCGTTTCGCTGCAGTAGTAGGCAGAGATAATGTAACGCCATACTTTCTGTCTTTACATACAATACTAGCTTCAATGTCATTTAGGATTTTTACGGAGTGTGTGGAAGGTTTTTTTTTGGTGAGAGTATTTTAATGTTTTTAATTTTTTTGATTCCGAATTAAACGATTCCACTGAAACCATCCAAGATGCTTGGATGTGTACATTCTACTATTTTTTTTAATTTTGCTAAAACCATCCAAGCAATGAAATACCGAACTGTAACCCCATTGTGAAAATAAAAAAAATAAAAATTAATATGACGCGCAAAGCTTCTTGATAGTAAAATTAAAACAAACCTAATCTTGACCATTTAACATAGTGAATTCTTTGTTTTAAATTCAGAAAACATTTAGATGCAATTATTTAAGCTTGAAAATTTGTGAGTTGGGTGGTTTCTGCATAACATGGACAATTATGAACTGCATTCTTGGGATCATTCACACCACAATTCGCGCAGTCAGTCTGTGAACATATCGCTCACTCCTTTCAAGAACGTCATAAATCAAAAATCGACAATCTTCAGTCGTGCATGTTTTCGGAATGCTCAGAAAACGTACTATATCCCAGCAAAAGAGGCATATTTTTAACATAATATTTACCCGCTACAGGGAAGAAAGTGTTGTTTTTGCATTTTGAAGATAATGTATTGTTTAATTATTTTTTTAAATATACTTTTTAATTATTTTTTAAATGGAGAAAAAACCTTCAGGTTTTACCTAAAAAATCTGTTGCACAGTAAAAAGTTCAATAAGTGGCTTGACATTTATTTTGAATAAATTTTACTATATTTTTAAACTTTAAAAACGTTCTCCTGAAAAATTAAGTTTTTTGATTTATGACGTTCTTGAAAGGAGTGAGCGATATACTCGTATACATATAATATTTCAATGAATACGACTGGAATCTTTCAAATACCCCCCTTTGGAGTATGCATAATTTTTAGACACTTCGTATAAGGAAAGTTAATTTTTTTATAGGTATTTATTAATCGACATATAATGCCACAAAGTCCAGAAACATACTCGTAAAATAATATGTGTATCGGTATATACACATATTCATATCCGTCTAGACACAAGGAGTAGGTACTAAGGAGGTTATCATGTACGTTGCAAAACGAATCTCGAATATGTACAATATACTTAAATTCATTAAGAGAAAAAATATGAATTCGTGTTATGTAAAGCAATGAATTTTTTCCATATTTAAGCCGTGGAGATTTTTTCCTTAATTTTAAATTAATCATTATCGTATTGTCAACCTGTCATTTGATAGTCAGCTAATGCCAGCATAAAATCCATCATTTGTGTATGTTGCTTTATGGGTGTCAATGTTCAGTGTATTCAGATTATATAGCAAAATCGTGCTTAAATCAAAACAATTAATAGAATCAAAGTTAGTTCAGTAACAAAATTAGACCTGTTATCCTGAGTCAGCCGACGGAAGACAGGCAACCCTTCGCTCAGCAAACACATCAACTACCGGAGTCTAAACGTTGTCCCAATACAAATTTCCGTACTAGAGCCTTCGGTCTTTATCACCGAAACTATGTTGCTGGTCCAGCGGCGTGGAACAACTCTCGAATCTGAGATCCATTTCGATCTGAACTCAAGACCCACCCTTTCCGGATCTCTCATCCATAGTTAGAAGATAAAATTCAAATTCACCCCTAGAAATTGATTGTATTGCGTGACTTTCTGCATATGTGTAAATGTAGAATTATGAGACTGGAATACTGCAAAACTTAAAATAAAACTTTGGTAATAATTAAAGCGCCCTTCAAGTGATTTAATAATAAGAAATAATTAAATATTCTTACTCTTAAATGAGTAAGTCTCGATAATGCAACGTGAAGTTTAACAAGAATATATTTCACTGATAATAATGATTTAATTATCAAATTTTAAAGTTTATTGTTTCTCCTTAACTTTGGCATCAACCTTGCATCTAATTAATTATAATTGAAATTTAATTCATAATAGTCATAATATCATTATTTATATTGAATGATCGCCTTGTCCATGTAGCATAGATCCCGTTGTTATTTACTAATTTCTAATCGATTGCTCTGAAAATGTTTCTAGAAATATCCGTGATAGCTCTCGTTATTCATGTTTCACTAAGAAATTACGACTTCAATAACCTTAACAATTGTGCAATATTTTACTTTAAATATTTCTCAATTAAAGATAAAATAACTTTTAACGTTTCGAAGTTAAACATCTAAACAGTTGTTTCGTACTCTTTCATGTATTTGTTTTGCATTTTTAATGAAAAAAAAATCATATTTTTTTCAAATTTTGCTATTCATGTTTCACGATGAAATTATGACTTAAATAACCTTTTTTTTTATTCGTGAGATATTTTAATATCCTTTTGAGAATATCATAAATAAAGTATTATAAATAAAAGTATATACTTTATTAATATAAAGTATTATTATAAATAAAGGATATACGTTAAATGTCAGATTTATAGTTTATAAGAGATAAAATCGAAAATTTTCAGATTTGTATTAAAGGGGTAGAAAAAATCTTGAATTTATATTCAGATGTTAAATTTTTAAAATGTCATGGAATAAGATTAAATTTTCATTATAAAATTAAAGTTTTTGTAACACGAATTAATTATACATATGCAAAAAAATTATCAGAAAATAATTTACGGATTTTTTTATTTATTTAACCATTAATTAACAATACACGTACGTAGTGTTATAATATTTATATTTGACTCTTATTGGGGGTTAAAATACATTTTAGTGATGTTTCATTCCTTTATTTATTTTTATTACCATGAGCTAGAACGTAAAACGCAGGGTGGACGACTTGCCATCAGATGAGCAATGCTTATCTTTGGTTGAAGTACATTACTGTTATGAGGAATAGAAAATGGAGGAGAAATACTTAGTGGGATAGTGAGACAACATCAATTGAAACACTTAGGGTTGCACATCTATATTTGTATAAGCTTTTTGCATCTTACAATCCACTGGTAATTCTTTCTTCATTCGTATACGAATTCGTCTGAAAGTCCCTTGAGAAAAAATAACAATCTTGTCCTTATTAAAAATACTTCTGTATATATTAGAAAATTATGTACGAATCTATTCGTTTATTATAAAAAAATCTTCGTACGAATAACTTATTTTAAATTTATTATACTGTATTTTTTGGTTGCTAAGTACATTAATACCAGTGAGAACATAAATTTAATTTGAAATTAATTAATGCCAATAGACTTACTTTGCATTTTATGTACAAATTGTATAAGTTTTAAATGAACTTTTTATAAATTTTAAATATGCGTTTAAAGTCTAGGAAAATTCATTAAATTTTTTGTTCACAAAATATATTATAAATCCGTATGTATAAAAAGAATTGCAATATTTTTTAAAAATCGACAAAGAATCTTTCACACATCACATGAAAGTTTCTTCTTATTCGCCGTCTCTGACGTCTATGGTTTAACTTACTTATTTTAACCATAGATGTCAGAGACGACGTCTTTTTCCAAAAATCTGCAGTTTCTAAATATCTTATACTTTCAATTAATGTACACAGCTCAATTAACTTTCATAATGTGGTTGACAATCATGGATAGAATGGTGAATGTTACACAATGTGTAAGCGATCCTTTCAACCAGACAATGACCGGTTGTAAGCCTGGAAAACGCCTTGACTTTTTTTACTTCATCTTTTTTCTAATTTCAATAAAAAAACGTTGTAGAAATAGTCATATACAATTTCATTTTTCTTGACATATCGCTTACTCCATCAACAACGTCATATATCAAAAATCGTAAATTTTTACAGTTATGCGTGTTTTCAGAATGCCCAGAAAATGTACTATTTCCCAACAAAAGCGGCATATTTTGAACTTAATATTCACTTGCTACAGGGAAAAAAGTGTTGTTTTTGCATTTTGAAGAAAAGGTATTTTGAATATACTAAATATTTTAGAAATGGAGAAAAAAACATTCAGGTTTTACTCCTGAAAAATCAAGTTTTTTGATATACGACGTTGTTGAAAAGAGTGAGCGATATATAGTTACTGTATTTTCAAGATATTACGAAACATGAAGTATGTTTTTGGCAATTAGAAACGTCACCTGATATGAATGTATTTTGCATTCATGCTTACCTGACGCACCAACCTAATTTCTATGCAATGAACCTATTTTTGTGTATTATAATAACAATCAAGCCTTCATTAGTAATCCATTGTTTATTAGGTCAGTACCTTATAACGATTTCTATAACTAGCACATTCGGCGTGCAAATGAAGTGAATTTCGTAAAGAATCCCTCGGTTGTAAATAATATTTGTTATTATGTAGGTAAATAAAATAATTGTACATATATAGGGTATGAAAAAAACACTATAATTTTTGTATATATAGTATTACGTTTTTTACACACGTACCTACAATATAAAAATACATCATTATTTTTTACTTTTTATAAAATATTTTATTGTTTTTGATGATCTTCTTTCCAAGCAAAACCTGTAAAGAGACGTACATTTACACATGTACATAGTTATAAAGGAATTTTGACTTAAAATAAGTAAAAAATGTTAAGGTTCAGTATTTTGGTTGATCCGAATCCTTGTTGAAAAATCTAGGTTTCTCCAATAAAGAGTTTATTTTTGCATTTTAGAAATCTCTTCATTGACGTAGAAATAGTCTGGGTATTTATTTATAGGGCTTCCGACTCTCGAAAGGCTGGTTTAAGTGATCACTTTATACACACCAACCATTCTATCTATGATTGACAACCACACTACTCACAATTTTTAGGAACTTAAATATATTTATTTATCATATATCGCTCACTCCTTTCAAGAACGTCATAAATCAAAATTCGTCAATTTTCAGTTGTGTATGTTTTCGGAATGCCCAAAAAATGTACTATATCCCAGCAAAAGAGGCACATTTTTAATTTAATATTTACCCGCTACAGGGCAGAAAGTGTTCTTTTTGCATTTTGAAGAAAAGGTATTGCTTAATTATTTTTTTAAATATAATAAAAATTAATTAAATGGAGAAAAAACCTTCAGGTTTTACCTTAAAAGATCTGTTGCATAGTAAAAAGTTCGATAAGTGGCTTGATATTTATTTTTAATAAACTGTATTATATTTTTAAGTTTTAAAAACGTTCTCCTGAAAAATCGAGTTTTTTTATTTATGACGTTCTTGAAAGGAGTGAGCGATATTTCACATGTCGTTTGACGTGTGAATCATATTAGAGTAATGTGGTTGTCAATCGAGGGTAGAATGGTAAAAGCATATACAGTGATAACTTAAACCAGCCTATGACGGGTCGTAAGACCTCTAAATACCAAGGCTTCCATATTCTTCTTCATCCATGTTGAGGTCCAATGTAAGGGAATATCTCACTACATTTTTATTTAATTTCTTTTTCTTTTTCTTTCAACAGTAATACCAACCCAATAGGGCATAGGGCACTACTATATATCGTATTCTTGGTAATGAATCCTTTGATCAGTCCCGTGTCTTGGGTATCAATAAATTCACTGTTCTTTTATTACAATTAAATTAAGAAATACAATAATATTAATATATTATAGAGGAAAATTTGTGATATTTTTTTCGACCATCTTCAGAATCAAACCCGGATTATAACTTTATTACAACAATAACGAGTTTTATTTTTACATAATTTTATTCATAGATATAAAAATGAAGTATTCCATATTGAAAAAAGTAAGAAAATATGACGTACCTACCTATTTACATGATTAATGCTTATAATATTGTTGTAATTACGTATTTTTACAAGTATAAAAAGGTGATAATGTTTTAACATTGTTTTTAACATGTGTTGTTTTTATATTGCGTGTAAATAAACATCCGCCTTTGCACGTAGCTTCTATAAAACCGGTTGACGATTATTTTTAACATAACGAAAAGCAGTTAAAAAAACGTAACCCTATAATGGCGCATATTTTATATCTGTCTTTGTGTCATGCGTTTTTTATAATTATTTCTTATTCATTTAATAAGTATTTTTACAGCACGGATATCAAGTGTGTCTTTTTCTAAAACTCATTTATTCAAACCCTTATTCGCACCCCAAGAGTGCAAAGGGCACTGCATCATACAAACGCAGTGTTATCTGAATCGTTAACACATGTAGGAAAGGTAATCAGCCGTCCACTTCAGGTCCCAGTCCAGGGTAATATGGAATAATAGTGAAAAAATCACTTACATTTATTTAACCCCCCTGGGAATCGAACCCGGGACCTCCAGAACGGTAGCCGAGCGTGCTGACCATTACACTACGGAGGCGGACGCGTTTTCTAAAACTAACTAAAACGCTGCTTCCCCGGGGAACCTACCCCGGGGTAGGCAGAGAGAATAGAACGCCACACTACTCTGTCTTTGTAAATTTTCTTTGCCTCTTCTACATGTATGTAGTGATGAAAAACGTTAAAATAAATTTGTGTGGCAAAGTAGTTGGAAATAGGAGCAGAGAAAGACCGAGGAAAACTTGTCATGATCAGGTATGACAAATACTTGAAAGCGATCAGGTCAGGAGTGGAAATAATCGACGGGTATGTTTGAGAAGAAGTGCATGATATACATGAATGTGGAAAAGGTGTTGAATGGAATTTCATTGGCTTTGGCTACCCCTGTGATGAAGCGGCGTGATCGTTAGTTAGTTAGGGTATTAAGACTTAAACGTATTTGGGGTATTAATACAAATAGTGTTTGAAAATGATGTGGAACGCATCGAAACACGTGTCACAATAATTGTAAGAAGTGGTGCTATTTTTCAAGTGAAATTTCTACAAATAAACTGTATTTTCCTTAACGCCCTACATATGGTAAATCGCATCTTCTCTTTTTATAAACCTAGGTAACATTTGCTTATTTTTGCTTCAAAACACCGTTTTTGCATTTTAAAAAATAAGTTGTATTGGGTTGTGATCCCGTGGCCAGTGCCACGGACTCTCGAGTCAGAGTTTCTGAGTTCGAACCCATTCTACCCCAATTCGATAACTATTTCTAATCATGAGCCACTTAGGCTCACAGAAATGGTATGAAATTGAAATATTGTTTGTAAATACAAAAACACACAAATATTTCTCCTTTAACAAACATTTTAAAAGTTTTTCTTCGAAATAAATATATGGTTTTGAGAATAAGTTAAAGTAAATAAGTGAGGGTAATAAGGTTATAAGAAAAGAGTAATCAAAAAATAAGGATTAAAAAATATATAAAATTTTTAAATCAAACACATATTTAAAAAAAATTCGAAATCCAATATGTATTCTTAAACGCGGATAGACGTCTAGCCCCTAGCGCGCCCGATCGCGTTCTGAATTTGAACTTCCAAGATCTTAGCCTTTAATGTACATATCGCTCACTCCTTTTAACAACATCAAATATCAAAAATCGTAAATTTTCAGTTGTGCGTGTTTTCGGAATGCCCATAAAATATTCTATATCCTAGCATAAGTGACATATTTTTAATTTAATATTTACGCGCTACAAGACAGAAAGTGTTGTTTTTGCATTTTCAAGAAAAGGTATTGTTTAATTATTTTTTGAAATATACTAAGTATTTTTCAAATGGAGAAAAAACTATTAGGTTTTACCTAAAAAGATCTGTTGCACAGTAAAAAGTTCAATAAGTGGCTTGATATTTATTTTTACATAATAAATTTTAATATATTCTTAAACTTCAAAAACGAACTCCTGAAAAATCAAGGTTTTTTTTTAAATGACGTTTTTAAAATGAGTTAGCGATATGGTACATAATTACTTTTTTGTTTTCCTGATTTCTTTTACTTTAGACACGGCAGAAGCTATTATTGCACGCATATAATAAATTCATGACATATCGCGTAAAGAACAGTCTGTCATATAAATTAACATATAAGTGAATTTTTATAAAAATATGTTATTTAAATTCAGATTCGATAAAAAATAATGCTTACAAAAGAGCTTACCAATTTTTTTATTGAGATGACGTTATCATCTCAAATCGACCTAGTTAAGTCAAACGAAGTTTGGACAGACTTGTCAATGACATTAACCTAATTATTTTTTAAAAAATAACTATTTAATTCAATTTTAAATCATTCTGTTTTAAGTAATACATTTCCAGTAATTATTGTAAAAAAGCAAAACAAAATTAATGAAATTTTTAACCTTTTACCAAAGTTGCTTTATAAGGAAAAGAATGGAGGAGGAATCGCAGGTTGGCCACACTAATTGTTTTGGGCAAAGTGATCTTACCAGGTCACAACTTTGGTGTGCCTTTGCTGTTGCATATCCGATGGCGTGGAATGTTCTTTTACCAGTAGTTAGAAATAGTGAAAGTCAGATGATCTTTAGAATAAACCCAAAAACCCATTTATTTGCCTTATCATTTCCATTGTATTGTTTTCCCCAATTCAACGCCCTTTAGGTAGTATTTTACGAAAGTGCTTTAGAAATTATCCAAATCTGTTATTATTATTATAACCTACTGTTAAAGTAAAAAAGTAGAATACCACCAATGACTATGGTATTTGGCGCATACCCGTACTCGTATTACCTTGTGTAAGCTGTACAATCCTAATACGTACAAACCCCCTAAATATAATCATTCCTACATATAAATTATCAATATTCTAGGTGCCTCTCCTGATACGAAGTATTAATTCTGTATACGATATCAATCCCCATCAACTCCTTACCGCCTTCTTTCGCCAATTTACAGTTTCAAAAATATATCTAATTGTATTTATTGGTTCATTCCTACTGCGATAAATATTACCCTGGACTGGTACCTGAAGATCACCAAGGATCACCTTTCCTTCCTGTATTAACGATCAAGATAACACTGTGTTTATATGATACAGTTCCCTATGCACAGTCGGGTGCGGATAAGGCTTTTAAAAAAATGTATGTAAATATGTTTCATTCATATGCTTAGAGATAGACATCTATGTTTAATTATAATAATATGCATAAAATGCAGCTCAGTTTGCAAAAATGTTGGTATTCTCCATTAACTCAGCAAGGCCACGGTCAGTGTAAGAAGAATATTTTAACCTTAAGCTTTATAAGTAATGTCGTGTACCGTGTAAAGATAGCCGTAAGGTACTTGTACGTAACTGGTAATATGCAAAGGTCAATGAATTTTTAATGAACTCTCACGATCATTTAATTTTTCCTATCACAAATACCGACAGTACTTACGTATAATTGTTTCTAATTACTGCTATCTATAAGCTGATAGTAATAAACGATGTTGACAGTAAATTTTCCATTTCTTTTAGGAAAATTTAACTTCCTTAGTAAGATTCGTGGATATTTTCTTAAAAATCATATTAGAATTTAGCATTTGTTGCAGAAATCTTTCTGCTCTTGCAAGTTTAAGCCTGGAATTTTTGACCAAAACACGGACAAATTGTCACAAGGAAACAAAACTCGTAATTCTGGTTCCTTAATAGCTACATAAGTAGATACTTTAGCGAATTGGCTTGAATTATTCATGAAAACAAGTTTTATTAAACAAAGAGAAAAAAGGCAAAGAATGCATGTAAAAAATAATTCGGAAAAAGTTTGCGGATTTTAGGAGATTTCTACTATGAAGAAGAATATGTAAGTCTAGGTATTTATAGAACTTATGCCATATCATAAGCTGGTTAAGTGATCACTTTATACAAGTGCAACATCCACCATTCTCCCCATGATTGACAACCACGCTACTCACTTTTTTGGAACCTACATATATAATACTTGTATAAATCTCATGACAATATATATATGAGTTCACAAAACCTATCTATGTTGGATTGAGAATGCTTTTATTTTGCAGAGGCTTTTTCATTTTGATGTTAATACCATCCGAACCCCGAATTATTTTTACATACTGGGAAACGCCTGAAAACATGATTTTCAATTTTATATATGCGGCTTATAATTCGAACTATTTTATTAAAATTAAACACTTGAATAATCCACTTTATCGAGTTTTATTTTTATTTACGACTAGTTTCGAAAACGACAGTTGTTTTCATCTTCTGGTGCAAATTAAAACAAATTAAATTTTTAATTTGTACCAGAAGATGAAAACAATTGTCGTTTTCGAAACTAGTCATAAATAAAAATAAAACTCGATAAAGTGGATTATTCAAGTGTTTAATTTTTATAAAATAATCATGTCATTCCACAAAGTTAATGCCGAATTAATAAATAATATAATTTGAACAGTTTTTTCATCGAAACATTTTCAGTGTGTCCAAATACTTGTCCAAAAAAACCTAGGTTTTCTCCAATTAAGTTTTTATTTTTATATTTATTATATTAATTTTTCCAAAGAAGTAAGATAAGGAAAGCTTTTTTTAAACACAAGTTTGATTACTTTTTCCGGTTTACTTCTAGTAAGCGATTGACAGCCTGTTTAAAATATACAAAGTTATTAGAAACACGAGTTTGATTATAGGTTTACGTTATCTACTCTACACGGATAAAACGAAAACATCCGTATATAATCGATACTTGGGATTGTTTGTTAAAGCAGCTGTAAGTTTGTATAATAATAATTAGGTAACACGTGATTTAAACATTGAACCAACTATTTTTCTCGTGAATTTTTTCACAGAATGTGTTTTCATTGTTTTATTTTTGTTATGGACAATTGATGACATTTAGGAAGCCAATCGAAACATAATGTTTCATTTTTTAACAGTTTTTAATATTTTTTTATTATTTTACTGAGTCATCCTCATCACAAATATTCTAAGTCTTAACCGAATTTATATGTTTTTTTCGTTTCCCCTTTTTTCTTCTTCATTTAAGTGTATCATAGAGAGAAACATTACACTTTCCATGACAGAAAACAAATCCTCATGTGTGTGACATATTGCACGCAGGGATGTTCTTGAGTAATTGTTGGATACGACAAATAATATGCTTTAAAATTGTAGTAAAAATTAGTCATCCAATAACAATGTACACACTTTATTGTTTCAGAAAAGAAAATGGTCATCAAAGGCATCCATGGAAAATTTAAATCTGGAGAATTGACTGCTATTATGGGTCCATCGGGAGCGGGAAAATCATCCCTTCTAAACATTCTTACAGGCTTTCAGTAAGTTACATATATTATGCTCCCAGTATTTATTTCAGGCAATACTTAAATAATTACATTTTTTGACTCTTGAAAATATGATTTAAAATTTTAATAAAACATATAATATGTCCAAATATTTTATCGACAAAAATTTGCTATTCGTATTTTTTTAAATGCGGATTGAGACACACCCAAATATTGTGAATAAAACAAAATTATTGTAAAAACTTATTGTAAAAATAAAATAGTAAAATAATAAATAAAATAAAAGAAAAGATTTCTTGAATGTTTTCCGCAGATACTTGTGGTACATTTTATAATATCTTTATAAAAATTAAAAGACTTTGATTTCACCACTTTTTTATTCATATAATTCAACCTACCGGTTTCAACAAGACATTGTCATCATCAGGGTTTAACATTTAAAATATTAGAATACTCTTCTCACAAAAAAATTTATAAAAAAAAAATCCACACACTCCATAAAAATCCCAAATAACCCCAAATTTTATTTGGGGTTGCTATGCAATGAATAATAAAAATAACATTTAGGATTTTTATGGAGTGTGTGGAAAAAAACAACATTCAAGTAACATTTACATATATTAAATGTATTGTTATTCAGTTTCATTATTGATATTTTTATAAGGCAAGCATAAACTTGTCAAAAATATGGCCACTGACTCTTATTGGTACCCAATGGTCCATAAAGAACTGTATCGAATTGATGCAATTTTAAATTGATAGCTAATTATGTAAGATAAGGTGAATAGTATTACGCTTTATATACAGTAGGGCCATATTAAATAAATATAGAGTGAACTAATATTTATTTTATTCCTGGGATGAAACTGGGACTTCCAGTACGGTAGCCCAACGCGCTAACCATCACTCTATGGAGGCGGAAAATTTGCTTCATGAAAATCTTCACAGATGTCGCTTCAACTCACATACGAATAGGCAATATTATATTGTGTATATATACAACTACCAAAAATTTAGTGATTTGGATGTGCAAACTGGTCAGAAAGGTAAACGGTATAAAAGTGTAAAAAGTAATCACTTAAGCCTGCCGATAATAGGTAGTAATTTCTGTATGTAATAAAAAAAAATATTTACTAATATCTACTAATAATCAAAATAATAATATCTACTAATAATAAAAATATTTAATAATAATCATAGTATCATTAATTATTTTGATTATTTATTCGATTCAGTATTCTTTGAATCTTTAAGGTTCAATGAAATGATTTTTAAATAAAATTATCCAAATTAACTGGTCACTTGATGTCATTTTTCCAAGTGAGTTCACCAAAGTCTCGTGAATTATAAAAAAAAAACAAATTAAATAAATCTTTTTAGCGACATATGTATCTTCAAAATATCGCATCCCAATGAAGTTGGTGGAATGTGGTTTATAGCAAGTTCTACAATTATGTCGCTTCTACTGGGTGATGCTTAATAAATCTTCCAATTTTGTTTACAAATCACTTTTTTATTAAATAAAAAAAATGAGTGATGTGTGATAATCTTTATTTATATTTTTTTTTGAAAAGTAAAAAATGTGATATCCGTCAAGTGGCTGCCGCCAGTGTTGATACACATTTCGCTCACTCCTTTCAAGAACGTCATAAATCAAAATACTTGATTTTTTAGGAGAACGTTTTTAAAGTTTAAAAATATGATACAATGTATTAAAAATAAATATCAAGCCACTTTTTGAACTTTTTACTGCGCAACAGATCTTTTTAGGTAATACCTGAAGGTTTTTTCTCCATTTAAAAAATATTTAGTATATTTAAAAAAATAATTTAACAATACCTTTTCTACAAAATGCAAAAACAACACTTTCTACCCTGTAGCGGGTAAATATTAAGTTTAAAAATATGCCACTTTTGCTGGGATATAGTACATTTTATGGGCATTCCGAAAACATGCACAACTGAAAATCGAGGATTTTTGATTTATGACGTTCTTGTGACGTGAGCGATTTGTGCCCGTTTTATCAATTTTGTTGTATGCTGCAGCTGTCTTGTTCACAAAATTCAAATACGATCGACGTAAAACGACATTTGCAAAAATTAAAACATCTTCCGGGAGGGTAATTAATTTTGCGCCACCCGTTATAATTATGTCGCTTCTACAATATGTGCACAATTCCTAGCATTGATTTGCTAAATTGTTTCCTGCGATTATATGTACATAAAATACATCGGTGGGTTCTACCCACATGATGTTCAGGGACATTCGAACAATAACGATACGAGTATCTTACGTCGTAAGTATTAAATAAATCTATTATCAATTTATATTTTATTTGGAAAAAACCGATATTCATTAAAATTTATTGTGATACGTGTTTCGATGCATTCAAACACCAATGATGCGGAATGAATCGAAAGTGTCACAAAATATTTTAAGAAATAATGGTATTTACCAAGTAAAAATTATTTGATTTAAGCTTTGTACTAACATTATTTAGCGGACCTGCATTTTATACAATAAAATCATATTTTTTTTTAACACACAATTTATTTTACCAGTGACCGGATTTCATCGCTACCGACATTATCAGACTAGACATACACAATAAATATATAAGATACCAGTCTGATGATGTCGGTTACAACGAAAGCCAGTTACTGGTCAAATAATATAAATATGTGAAAAAACTAAAAACGTTCTTTTTTCTTTTTTGCCACACATTCGTCAAAGAGATCGCATGTCGACTGCATTCGGTCTACTCGGTAAATATAATAAATGTTTATGATACATATTCATGAAAAAACTTATCTTATGCACTATTTGCTTCAATATTATCATAATGTACTTGCGTAATCCATCGGTGGATGTTAATAGTAAACAAATTGTGTAAGGAAATTGAATCCTTGGAATTATTGATAAGACAAGGCCAACGGATGGATTTTGCTATTTCATATTTAACCTAGAAAGTCCAAGTTAAAAGCGATAACCCTTCACCACTGTCAGGGTACTTGCCTCGAGACCTATACAGATTATTCCTTCTAAAATTTCCACATATCGTATAAACACAATAAAATAACAACTTTATATTTTTTACACATATGTTTTATTTGACCAGTGACCACGTCATCATTAGACTAGAACAAAATTCTGTGTTATGTACACAGCAAGACAGAGGTTTGAACCCCAACAACCGTGATTTAAAAAAAAATCTGACAAAATTAATTTTAATTGATTAAATTTAAGATTCATAATAATTATAATCACCTTCAGATAATCAAAAATTAAACACATAAAAATGCTAAAAATAAATTTAATGCCTTATATCGATGTTTCAGTGACTGCAGACAGTTGGTAGAGTTCCATATAGCATTGTTGGGTAATATATCCAAAATTAAACTCGGTTATTGGATTGAATTTTACTTTATTTACATATATGACATGTGACGCGTTTCGTCTTACATTAGACACTATCAAACACACATCGAGTGTTTGATAATGCCTTAATAAGACGAAACGCGTCACATCATATATGTTAATAAAGTAGAATTCAATCCAATAACCGTGTTTAATTTTGGATATAATACCCAACAAAAAAATTAAAATATAAAAAATTATAATGAAAATAAATTATATCCCTTACAAACATAAACAATAAATAAAAAGTGTAACCACCTCTCTAAGTACAAAAGCTTAGTCTCTTTATTGGGGAGAACAGCGTCTCTAACTAATTTTAAGATTATAAAGTGGAAATGCTTAGAAAGTGAATATTTTTTTTTAAACTCTTGTCCGCCTCCGTAGTGTAATGGTCAGCACGCTCGGCTACCGTTCTGGAGGTCCCGGGTTCGATTCCCAAGGGGGGTAAAATAAATAGAAGTGATTTTTTCACTGTCATATTTATTCAATATTATCCTGCACTGGTACCTGAAGCGGAGGGCTGATCACCTTTCCTTCATGTGTAAACGATCAAGATAACACTGCGTTTATATGACGCAGTGCCCTATGCACCATTGGGGTGCGGATAAGGGTTTTATTATTTTATTATTAAACTCTTGTTACCATATTAAATGAACAAAAGAAAATAAAACTAAATGTAATAGTTAGGGCTTACAAAATTATTTTATACAATTTTGTTATTCAAATGGATTGTTGAATATAAATTTTAATAATATTCGGGTGAGTCTGGAACCGATGGTTGATAATTTCTTCTTTGCTAACATCCAGATAATTGTTTTGAAAGAAAATCGCAGATTCTATACTATCTATTGTAAATGTGGTCTAAAACATCTATGGTCAAGGTACTTTAAAAATCTATTTTGTACTCCTTCAATTCTCCGTTTACACATTTCATAACCTGGATTCCACACCTGAGATCTATATTCAAGGATGCTTCTGATATAGGTGCAATACAAGGTTTTCATAGCATTAATATCTTCAAAAGATTTGCAAAAGATACAATTTATATGATATAAAAATCATTTCCGAAAGAAATAACTTTTTAAAAATATATTTCAGAACACAGAACTTTCCCATTATAAGATTCGGACACACGCAAAATATTGTCTCAAAATTATTTTGTCACTCAAGTGCGTGAACCTTTTTTGCAGAGTAATATTAATGGATTATAAATATTGCTAAAACCACAGGTCAATACTCTCTGTTGATGAAGGTTAAATATTTTATCATTCACTATCATAAACGGGAACCGATTTATTTTATATTTTACTAAATGACTAACCCTGAAATCGCAAGTTCATTTACTTATTTTTCGTAATGTACAAGGACTGTGTGAGTGACAAAAGGCTACTTTTCAGGAAACTTTGTAAAAAATAAACTTAATAAAATGACAACAAAATATCTACTCTTTCTCCTTCTCTCTACGCTATATCTTTCCTCTCTCTCATGTAACGAAATGTCCTAAATAAAGGTGAAGCGTCTTTGAAATTTCACTCTCGTCCAATTGCCGATTATCGAATCGACACCTCAGAAGTTTCAATTCAGAAATCTGTAGATCAAAAGGCTAAGCCAAAAAAGTTGATTAAAATAATATTATGGATTGTCCACGATATGCAATCATGCAAATACGGATGCACCTATAGCATTATAAGACTAAATATGTCCCAGACGTCAATCTGTTACAGTCGAGCGCATTGGGAAACAAATGAGATGCTGCGGGTTTCTAGTTATTATGTTATTACCACTAATATGGGTGTAGGTAGCTATTTACTGTCAATTCAGGTAAAGTGTGTCATGATCGCTAACAATTGCCTGTCCATCACTGTTTTCATTAGTCCCTTCATTTGAAGACTCATCCAGGGAATCGTGTCAAGTCAGCCGACAATGTGTGCTTTACTGCGAATGATGGTACTCTATTGTTGTAAATCATGCGCTCAATTGGACATTAAGGCGGGATAATTGATAGCCCGCAACGTAATTTTCTTTAAACCCATGTAGCAGTTAACGTAATTGAATTCATTGCTTAAATACTTAAAGTATTGAAAAACCAAGTTTTTCTTCGAAATAAATACATGTTTATGTTATTCTCAATATTATTAATATTTAAAGCATTTACTTTGTGGTTAGTCATTTTTACTTATTTATTTTTTTACAAAAATGTTAATAAAATTGGTGTATAACCACTCACCGAGATTTTTACGTCTACCGGTTTCGAGACGTACCCGTCTCTTCGTCAGGACAATCACTAACACAGTGTTAGTGATTGTCCTGACGAAGAGACGGGTACATCTCGAAACCGGTAGACGTAAAAATCTCGGTGAGTGGTTATATACTAATTTTATTAACATGTTTATGGTTTGGGAAAGAAAAGAATTATTGAGTTAAAAAAAATTCAATATCGGTATATTCTAAAAAAAATGTCCGGGGACAATTTCACCGGTCTGGCTCCTCGCGCAGCCGGTAGTGTACTGAATTGTATATTTGCGAGTACACCCTTAATACTTGCATTGAAAAATATTTAAGCTTCATAAAATTTAAGTGTATCCAAATATTTGTTCACAGTTCTGGTTTTTCTAAATTTAGGATTTATTTTAATGGCTAAATAAATAAAAAAAATCCAACGCATGATGACTGAAGTAAACGCACATACGAGTATACAGTGTCGTGAGCAATGGCATACAATATTTTATTTTTATTGTACTTGGTAAATTAAATTTTCTACTTATTTATATCTATTGTGACACGTGTTGTTAAACAAAAAATGGATAGATTTTACCACTGAGTGAGTGATACACTACTACTACTACTACCATCACGCCGTTTCCCCGCAGGGGCAGGCAGAAAGGGTGGAACGCCACACTCTTCTGTCCTGACATACACTCCTCGCCTCCTTCACATCCATACATCTAGTCAACATGCTCCCCGATTACGCGGACTTTTGACACCACCAGATTTTAGGTTCTGATTGATCTGATCGTGCCAAGTCTTTTTCTGTAGACCTCGTTCTGATTTCCCGCTCACATTCACCACATATATTTTCTTAGTCATTCTCTCGTTATCCATTCGCTCCACACGTCCATACTACCGTAAAGAACTCTTCCTAATCTTGTTAGGTAGTGATACATAATGGTATATATGTTATATATACCTAGGTCAGACAGGTGACATCGTCAGCCACGATACCATTTCAAGAAATATTTTGAATATATTTTCGATATACTGTCCGTTAGTAGATACCTTCACAAATTATACGAGTTGTCAATTCGCCAATCTCAGGTTAAGGTTAGTTATCAATAATTTAGTAGTAAAAGAATTTAACATCAGAAAGGCATTTCAAATGGAGGGTCTTGTGTTAGGCAGAATCGAACTGGACAAATATTTATTTTTTGACATTTCATCTAAGATAAATAAGAATATAGAAGTCTGGGCATTTACGGGGCTGACGACCGTCATAGGCTGGTTTAAGTGATCATTTTACATACGTGTAACATTCACCAATAAAACCCATTGACAACCACACTACTCAAATTCTTGGAAGTTCTATATATAAATGAACCAATTTCGAAACATTGTTCTTGAATCATTAGAACTTCATTAGAGATATCTATTGGTGAGATGAAAAGAAGCTTTTATTGAGCAAAAACTCTTTTATTAGTATGTGAGGTCCGTAACCTGGATTATAATCACACACATTAGAAACGCCAGAAAATATCATTTTAATTTTTATTATTTAAGCTTATAATTTCACCAGATAATTTATTTACAACATTTTGAGTGTGTACATACTTGTGTACATACTTGTGTGAAGTATTTGGACACACTCAAAATATTGTG
Source organism: Brachycentrus maculatus (assembly GCF_059751285.1). Taxonomy (NCBI): domain Eukaryota; kingdom Metazoa; phylum Arthropoda; class Insecta; order Trichoptera; family Brachycentridae; genus Brachycentrus; species Brachycentrus maculatus. The sequence goes on along the minus strand of NW_028281059.1, from coordinate 229,111 downwards.
GACAAATATTCAATAATTATTTGAATTTTTAAAATAACTCATTATTAATCTTGTTTTTATTTATTTAATTTTATGACCATTTATGTATTTGGCTAGACTTGATAAAAATTCATTAAAATAATCAATCTAATAAAACATCAAACGTAATTTTTTTCTTCAATTATTTTTAATCGGGTTTCGTCGTTACTGAGTTTAATTTACTGGTCTGATGTCTGATGATGTTGGTAAAGATAAAACCCGGTCACTGGTCAAAGAAAAAAAACTATATAACTATACATGTTTAAAGAACCCACCCTAGCGCTTTTAGCTGTGTACTAGTATATGGACTTTTCAATGCAAGGATTACGGAGTACGTCGATTCATTATTTTTATTAATAAATGAAATCATCGTTTAAAAACACTTTGCCTACTTCGCCACTGTTCTTCTGAATCATCATTTAAAATATGCTTGAAAACCGTTCGGATTTTAATTTTTAAAATAAATTAAAAATAAAAATGCACGATATATTTTTTACGATCGCGATCCCAGTAATATTTTATTACTTTCGACCTAAAACATGTTTTTTTAAACACCCACCTGTGCGAAAAAGTTATTTCAACTCACAGTATCAAGAATGCCCTTCAAAACGGCCACTGACTTTTATATCGTAGGGCTGTGTATTTTTTTAGGGGGCAGATGTACGATTGGATCGATTGATGATTGATGATAGATTTTTGTACATAAATATTGTATACTATATATCTAATGATATGCTAAAACATATACGCACGCACGCACGCATACATACATACAAATATGTATGAGTTCCAAATACGAGTAGTGCAGTTGTGAAACTGGTAGAATGGTAAATGTTACACGTGTATCAAGTGATTACTTAAAATAGCCTATGACAAGTCGTAAGCCCTGTCAATGCGCAAACTTCCATATTATTTTTCATAAATATATGTGTATATATAATATATTCGAAGAAGTCATAAAACTGTATTTCTCAATCAAAATTATTGACTTTGGAGGCATCGGGGACAAACATTGGCATACTAACACATTACCCTAGAGTTTGAGCTTGTTCCATAGTTTCTAAACGCATTGAAGCTTTTTAATACTCTTGATGCATATTTAACTTTCACTTACATTTTATATGAATATCAATTGATATTATCATTTTTTTAAGAAAAAAATTGTATCAATACCTTTGCGTAATAATATATGCATGCATTTCGTTATAATTTTTTTATTTTTTCCACGTGGAATCAAAGTACCTACATATCTTTTAAAGAATATTTTTATATTTATTGATTTTATATTTTTATGAAACAAAAACATTTGCACATGAGGTATATGCTCGTAAATAATATAACTTAAAATAAAATATGAAGCTGGTTGTAATCAAACTTGAAAAATAGATGGATTTTTTAAATATAATATTTCATTTTATTTAAAGCATTGTTTTTAAAACTGCTTAATGTACATAAGTAAAATGACATATACCACTGATGAAAAATAATAGAAACTCAATTTAATTTAAATAAATCTTTTTAATTATTGTTAAAGTACTTTATTAAGTAATTAAACTGCTAAAAAATGAAAACATATTGCAGTTGTTGTATGAATTAGGTACATTGTAAAGTATAAAATGAAAATTATTTTACATTTATGAAAAATAATATTTTATTAGAGGCGCAATACACGTTTAACATTCACCATTCTACCTATGGTTAGTTGTATTTATTCGATACATTTTTTCATATGTTCGGCATCATTTATGATTGAGATGAGGATGATTTTTTTTACCTAAAAGAAATATATGTAAAATTCTTCCCGAATTATTTTACATACCAGGAGACGCTTGAAAACACGATAATTTTTTTATTTAATTTACAATTGTCTTCGTCCGCAAATCTGAGTTTGTCCACTTATTGAATTGTCTGGCGGACCTTCATATTCTTCATTATATTCTCGTATGTCGGAATATCAAAATATATTAATCATGACACACGATTATATTATTATATCACGGCTATTCATAATTCACGAATAAAAATTTAGACATACTCAAAATATTGTTAAGATTAAATTTAAAAAAATCACATAAAAAAATTGCAAAGAAAAATGCATATCTGATTCATTAACTTTTAATGTCTTTAGCGGTTAAAATTTGCATGAAAAATGCAGTCGTTACATAATAAGTATTGTGCATCAAATTTAATGAAACTATTGACCCACTTGTTGACCATTTTATGTACTTCTAAAAACAATTGATAACCTTCTTTGGTGGAATTAATAAAATGCATTGAAATAGACAATCGCGACAGAGCGATAATAATATGGAAATATGTTTATTACTCCCACATATGAATTGTCATATTACAAAACTGCTAACTAATATTTCGTGCATTCTCACATCATAAATGAGATGTGTTTAGGTCTTTTCTACATATTAAATTTAATAATTTTTAACAAAACGAATTTTTTTTTATATTTGATATTGTTGCCGTTTTACTTTTTTATTTAAAGGCATTAAACTTAAACTTTATAAAATAAAACAACTTTGTTTCTAACCACTTTTTTACTAGTACATTTATTTCGACAAGAACCTTGTCATCATCAGGGTTTAACATGTAGTTACAAAAACAAAGTTATTTTATTTAAAAGTTTATAAAATGTGCCACAAAGTATCTGCGAAAGCAATCAAGGAATTAGACTTTTTAGAGGCTTGTCTGCAGATAGGATTCCAGATTCAAAAGTTAACACTTCTGGCAGTCAGGTGTGGTGCGAGAAATAATAATGTGAAATATAATTTATAATATATTTAGGTTAAAATTAACTAAACTTATTATTTAATTTTTTTGGATTTTTTTAATTACAATTATTTTTTACAAAACAAACAACTAATATATGTCACATTCGGTTTACGACATTTTTAGTATAAGTTCCATTAGTATCAGTTATATGCGTTAAAACGAAACCAATCGTCTAATAAATCTTTTAAGAAAAAAATCATTTTTGTTTAAAATATTTGCTTGTTACTCATTTAATTTTTAATAAAATGAATTATATTGGGCTGCGTTTACATTGATTTAAGCATATGCGTGCATTGACGGTAATCTTCTACATATATAAACTATAGATAGGATACAGGGGATAAAGATAAATTGAAACTTTTTTTTCGTGTAGAGTTTTTAGTGAAATTCACATTTTCGCTGAATTTCTGTGTACAAGAAATCAACTTATTTAAGTCCGAAATTTTAAGAAGCTACCGACGGCCAAAATCAACGATCAATATATCATTACTGCGGTGCCCTGTACGCTATCGGTAAGGATAAAGAATTCATGAAAAATATTCAGATAAAATTTATAAGCTTTAATTAAAACGTAAAAACATATATTATTTTGAAGCAAATGATAAATTAACCTCAGTAAGGCTATAAAAACCAACTTTTTATTCTCGGGTTAATCTTGGTCCAGACAATATTTACTAGTATTTTCCTCAATTCGCTGATACTTGAAAATACACAAAATGTGTTTATCAATTCGTTATTTTTATAGCAAATCAATAAATTTTACTTTAAAGGGCAATACATTACATCACCATTTATTTATTATAATCATAAATTTTGTGATCCATTAATTATCTTAATGATGGAGAAAGAATTTGTGATGAAGTTTACTCGAAAATATACATTCATTATATTTATAACAATTGAATTTAATGAACATTGTACTAATGATCGTATCGATATTAGACGTCGTATAGCCATTGCCAAAAGTGCAATGTCTAAGCTAGACAAAATCAGGAAAGACAGGGGTGTGAGTGACAACACCAAGATAAAGCTTGGCAGGAGTTTGATCCACTCCATTTTTTTCTCTATGCTGATGAAACATGGACCATAAAAGCAGCAGAAAGGAGAAAATTGACGCTTTCAAAATGTGGTGTGGGAAGTGAATGTTCTGATTTCCATGGACCAACGAGTCCATTCGTCAGGAGCTACCCTTAGATGGCTTGACTCTGGCCAATGTCCACACGACGGATTCTTCAGTTCTTTGGACGCGATAGTCCGGAATGATTAGTTGACTTGCCAGAAGGGTAAGAGAGGGAGAGGAAGATCTTCCACACGATGGACCGATCTAGTTAAGACAGCAGCAGGCACCTCGGTGGTTGGAGCGCTACGTGCAGCGCAATCAATGGATAACTGGTCCACTTCCCAAAGTTTTGAAGTGGATGTTCTGGGCAGTAGAAACCTGATGCCTTTTAAATGAGGCAAGCTTGAATAAAGCTCTCGAGAGGCATGCAAAGTACACCAAAATAGTTTTTCATATAATTTTATACGAACCTCTAAATTTATCATTTCTAATAAAACAAAACAATATATATTTATATAAGAATGGTCTTGAACTAGTAATAAACACATCTTATATATTCATGAGAATGAATTCTCGTTATATAATAATAATCAAATACGTTATTAAGTAATATTATTCGCGTTGTTTGGTCGCTTATAATGCCATGGCTAAACCAATTTGACAGCTCAACACACAGGATACCATGAAAATTATCGTAATGAAAGAATTAAATAATATTATTTAAGTATACAATTCTACAAAAGATTCCAACGTTGTGACTCATCACTAAATTTAATGTTATATCATGACAATTCTCAACTCATTTGTTGTTTAAATTTAAAATGCTTTACAAAAAATAATAGGTCTTCAATATACACACTTAAGACATTATTTTATGACATCTCAACAAAGGTGAAGAAGAATATGGAAGAACAGCCTTAAGATTGGTTAAGGATCACTTTACACGCGTGTAACATTCACCGATTTAATCATTTCTGACACTCTTAGCGCGTTTTTTTGCTATTGAAGTGTCCATTGTCGAAAAAATGTTGACTAAACCAGCTAATAGCAGACAAAACAAAGTCTGTTGGGTCCACTAGTATTGATATGTAATATATCGCTCACTCCTTTCAAGAACGTCATAAATAAAAAAAACTTGTTTTTTCAGGAGAAAGATTTTAATATTTAAAAATATAATACAATGCATTAGAAATAAATATCAAGCCACTTATTGAACTTTTTACTGTACAACAGATCTTTTTAGGTAAAACCTGAAGGTTTTTTCTCCATTTAACATATATTAAGTTTTTTTTTTTTAATTTAACAATACATTTTCTTCAAAATGCAACAAAAACAAAACTCTCTGCCCTGTAGCGGGTAAATATTAAGTTAAAATATGCCTCTTTTGCTGGGATATAGATCATTTTGTGGGCATTCCGAAAACATGCACAACTGAAAATTGACGATTTTTGATTTTTGACTTTTTTGAAAGGAGTGAGCGATATGTCTTTTACCCAATGATTTTTTTTCTTTACAGAACCACGGGGGTAACAGGAACAATCAGTAACAAGGATTGCGGCAAGAAGAACAAAAGTCAGTACAAGAAAGAATCCTGTTATATCCTTCAGGATGACCACCTGTACCCACACTTTACTGTGGACGAGGTCATGAGGATAGCAGCTGACCTTAAACTTGGTCAAAACCTGTCCAATAACGCCAAGCAGATGGTGGTTAGTCAGAGTTCATACCATTTTTTTATTATTAAAATTTTTATATAGTAAAATTTAAAAAAATAACATTCCAATTAGAAGTTTTCACTTAAGTAATCTAAAAATAAAAATAAACTGTCATGTACATAAAAATATAACTACATAAATAAACTTACGTTACATGTTTTTATCAAATAATAGAAATTTTCTTTATCAACTAGTCAAATATACATCAACAATATTTCTCTTAAACGTATTAAAAGAAACGTTATTGATGTCTATTTCATTAAGCATTACATTGCACATATCGCAGGCTCGACTTAAAAATTCATTTTGATAGGACTTGGTGTGCATTTTAGGGATTAGAAATAATTTTTTGTTTCTGGTCTGTGCTCCCGGGACTCTAAAATTAATGAGTGATAAAAGTTCTGGTCAATCTACATAATTATTAAAAAAATTATAATATTGTTTTATTTTAATTTCTCTTCTAACCTTTTGAGTAATACTTTTGGACGTTTGAGCAGTGTGTTCCTATTTAAATTTTGACGTCTATCATGACCTTGTAATTGATCTTTGTTCCTTGTGAGCAGCTGCTCCACCCCGAGGTCCATCTCCATCTCCTGATCTTCCGCAGTCGTGACAACTTTCTTCTTCCTATTTCCACCACCTCTTGGATTATGGTTTTAAGATACCCAATACCGAATTATTTTACATATTGAGAGACGTCTGAAAACATGATTTAAAAGTTTTACGGAACTTATAATTTCACCAGTTATTTTATTCTCAACATTTTGTGTATCCAAATCCTTGCTCACAAATCTGAATTTCCAGATCAATCCAGGTTTGTAAATGTATTTATAATGTAGACATATCAAAATATAATCCCTTCTATACTGGTTTACGCCTTCCTATCCCAAGTAGGTACTTATACCCCAGATTTTTTTATATATTTTTTTTATAGTGAAATCATTCAGGCGTGATTGTCTGTTCCGCATACTTCATAAATTTAAATATATTATACGTATTACTAGCAGATAACATTTTGGTCTCGTTGACAGCGCAAAAACATTTATACATATCATTTTACAATACTTGCATCTGGCACTTCGACGTGGTCTTCGTAAAAATGTGTCGAAAATAATCAATAGTGCGCAACACAGCATGAAAGCACTAATCCCCTTTGGACGCGTGGCGTACTATAAAGCATTATTGATAAATATAATATTTTGACCTCGAATCATTATTTCAAAGTTACATTGCAGCATTTATAATAAAATAAAATCCGTCCATCAATTTATTCAGCAGTCAATTCGTGATTATATCTATTAATATTAAATTTACTTCTATTTTGGTTAATACCTTCTCTTCTTCTATGCGTGTCATGTCAGGTCCCTCTGACGTCGACTATCACTTGAGAGTGATTGTCCCTGTCTTGGGCAGCTCTAAACAGCGCCTCGACGGTCATGATCCCCGTCTAATCTCGTATGTTCCGGAGCCAGGCGATCTGTCTTCTGCCCACTCCTCGTCGACCCTCTATTTTACCTTTTATGATTAGATGCAATACATAGCTAATACCTCTCTTCTCTAAGCACATGCCCCAGATAGGACACCTTCTGGACCTTGATATCAGTCAGCAACTGTCTCCCTGCTCTTGCTCTTTGGAGTACGTTTGCGTTGCTGACCATATTGGTTCATAGAATAAAATAACAATTGGTTAATACCACTAATTCTTAAAAATTTATTGTCACACGTGTTTCTATGCATTTCGCATCGTTATCGATGACCGTATTTGATGTTGATCATGATGCGGAATGGCGATTTTAACAAATAGTGGTATTTACCGAGTAAAATTTAAATTAAAAATAAAAAAGATATTGCGTTATTTCAACATACGTCAATATTTACATTCCGTCTTCTGTTTTGTTTTTTACTTTGTGTGTACACATTACATAAAAATGTATCCAAAGCTAAATTTCAATTCAAGGTCGAAAAGTGCTAAATATTTCAATTTATCAAATATGCGGAACAAATAATTTGGTCCAATATAATATATTCGCCGTCATTGCATAATGAGACAAATCTCAAAACAGGATAAGCTGATTTATATATATATGTCTGTCAATGATCGTTGTGTTGAAATAATAAAATGATGTTTATTCATCGAAAAGTGCCATACATTGTAAAAAGAAAAGTTTTTTTTTATTTTTTTTTAGGTTCAGTTAGTAAAAGTATTTATTTTTAAAATATTGATTATTTTTTTATGTTTACTGAAGGGGTTGAAAACAAACGCAAAAATATTTACCGATTTTTTTTTGTAGATTGACGACGTTTTGGAGACCCTCGGCCTCATCACTACCAAGAAAACTAAATGTGGAAAATTATCCGGGGGTCAGAAAAAGAGACTCTCTATTGCTTTGGAACTTATTGATAACCCTCCAGTGATGTTTTTAGATGAACCAACCACGTAAGTATATCGAAAAAAAAATTATCGCAAGAGAAAAAAAAAATATGAGTCTACAAGGTTTATCAACCATTTTAGAACCTTAACTTTCGATGCAGTCCAAATCATCCTAAAGATATAAAGATATTAAATCGAAACACGTGTAACAATTCACTTTAACCCTTGGTCTACCGCAAACGAAACCATCGATAACTGCCGTTCTGGGTCCGATGGACCCTTGTGTGAAGTATTGTACTTTTTTTACTTGTAATCCTCGTGAGCTTTATATATATATTTTTTCTCTATGAATTTACATATTATATTAAGAATTTCAATAAACCCAATGTTAACTTCGAATCGGGTCCGTTGGACCCGTTTGGTAAATAGAAGGTTAATAATTATTATTGATTATTAATTATTAATAACTGGTTATAATCAGTTGTATTTAAAAGTAAACCTTTTATTTTAAAATGGACAGTTATCACCGTAAAGTAACAGCCAAATCAATTAGAGAAAGATTTTTTTCCCTCAATTTTAATTTAACCAATTTTTAATACAATATTTTGTGTAAAATATGACATCATATAAGCTCTTTCATTATATTGTCGTATAAAAGTTTAATATTGATAGTTAATTTGTTTTCGAATATACAAATAAAATACTTTCATATGTTGAAATGCGAAATTCTGCAAAACCAGAGTTACAAACACTTTTGGGTGACATCTGTGAACAGACGTACTAACTCCTCATCATTACCATCTTTGTTTGCCGAGAATTATTGACATGATGCTATGTCGATAATTGATATATTCAAAATACGCCGCTATAAAACATTTGTAGCGGCGTATTTTTAAATATTTGCTTTTTTACGGCATCATTAAATTTGTTTTGCTTATTTTTTACGATTCTTCGTACAATCTTCCCATAATAGAAATAAAGACAAAGTATTTATTTGATATAGTCTCCTTATATGCCGATAGATGGCAGTACTCCCAAAAGTGTCTCCCAAAACATTCATTAGGTAATATTTTTTTTCATAGATGGCACTAGTTTTTTTTTATGATTGTTGAGTACATAAATATCTTCAATTTCTTATTTCACCCAATGTTTTCAAAAAAAATCTTTCAAATAAGGGTTATGATAAACCATGGTTATATTTGGTACTTTGCCTCCGTAGTCTAGTGGTTAGCTCGTTTAGCAGCCATGCTGAACATCCCAGATACGATTACCAGGGAGTCAAAATAAAAAGAAAAAAATATTATTTTATTATATTTCTGTTATATTACCCTGAACCACTGAACCATGCCTTTATACGATTAATGATCCAGATGATACTGCAGTTCTCTATAAACCATTTGGTTAGGATAAGAGTAAAAAAAGGATGATTTAAAAAATCTTTAATTGTTACTTGAGGCCCAATTTTTTTAATTATATCTTACGTTCCCAAAATGGACGTCACTGCCCCTCAGTGGGCAGTGGAGGGGTTTTCTAGGTGTATTTAAGGTCCTAGGAGACGGAAGGGAGAACTTTGATGAAGTGTTTAATATATTTTTATTAATCGCGTCACTTTATTATGGGATATTGTGACTATTTCCTCCCTACCGTCAACGAGAATAGGTTAGGAATTAGTCATTTAGACTTCTTTAATTCACAAAAATATTGTTTTAAGTTTTATATAAAGTTTAACATGCCCGATTTTACATTTTCAACCCTTTAAATACCATGATATATCAATAAGACTGTTCCCGGTAGGCTTTGACCTTTTGTGAAAAGTAAAACCTAAGAAAATTTTGTTGTTATATTTATGTTTAAAGAATATTATTAAGATTTGCCAAATACGAACACTATGTAGTTTTAAATACATATGTAAAAATGTGTTCCATATCTCTAATTATTTTTACAAAATGCTTGACATTGAGGAAGAAACAAGCACAAATATGAGCCATCTTTAATGCTGGCCTGGCAGCACGTCATTAGAGAGCATGTAAAAGCGCACAAGGTAGAGAACCAGTTAATGAAGACTTCAGTTACACAAGAGAATGAAGTATGAATTATGTTTAATATTGAACACACATGTTTCCAGAGGTCTGGATAGCTCATCGTCCCTGCAGTGCATCTCCATGCTGAAGGAGTTGGCAAGAGGCGGCAGAACGATAGTGTGCACTATCCACCAGCCTTCGGCCACTGTGTACGAGATGTTCGATCATGTGTACATCCTAGCCGAGGGAATGTGCATATACCAAGGGGCGAGCCACAACACAGTGGACTACTTGAAAACCTTCGGATTCGAATGCCCCAAATACCATAATCCAGCTGATTATAGTAAGGATTACTTATTATTATTGTAAATGTGTGTGCATGTTTGTATGTTTGCTTCTGTCTTGGAAAGGGTTTGCTTATAAATACAGATGCATCAATACTTTTTTACAAAAATGTTAGTGATGTTAGTATATACTAAGACTACTCACTAAGATTACTGTACACCGGTTTCGAGACATACCTGTCTCTTTATCAGGACAATCACTACACCGGTATGCAAAAAATACTACACAGCACTACCATAGCACTATTCATACACATTCAACTAACATAAGTTAATCACATGCGTTTTTGGTTGACCTGAGGATCAACATCCACTAAGGATTGGAGAATATCATGCGCTATATACATATATAAGTGCATGTCAGACCTCAGCCTTGTATTCCTGAGGACCATGTATACATAAATATTATTTTTCTCAACAGAGACGAAATTCCATCTTGTATATTCCAGTTCGGATGCCATATTTCAAGATTTATTACATTTTTCTTAACCCGATGGTTGCCAGAGACGAGATATCTCGGCAAATGGCGGAGTGCCCGTATGGCCAGAGACGAGATATCTCGTCAGTACTTTTGATGACGTATTACTCCGCAGTTTTAACTCATATTGACAATCTGTCAAAAACGGAACATACATTGCCATCAGTTGAAGTTGTCACAAAATATTTTATAAAGTTTTTAAATACTTTTAAGTGATTTATCGGTATCACTTTCAGCTGACAGTTGACAGATGTCATTAGGGCTACCACTCAAACCACTTGAAATATTGATTATTTTAATCGATTGTTTTGAACGCCAGGGGTTTTTATTTTGCTCAATTTTTTTGTGTTTTTCTTATTATTTTAAAATATTCCATTGATAAATAATAGTTGTGTGTTAATATTAAATTTAATAAAAACTTGCGTGTGCGACTTAGTGTGACAACCCTGAAAATTTGAAACTGGTTTAACTTCAAGAATAAAACTCTAACAATCGATGCGGGATATAATATTTGGTAAGTAAATTATAATTCAATAAAAACAACAAAAAAAAAAATCTTTAGACAACTTTTTTTTTTCAAAAAAATACTTGGCCTGTTGAGCACTGCGGCGTAATTTATTTGCGGCCATGAAAAGGTTAAGAGACAAAGTTCCATATTTAAGTCCAGAGATTATATTTCAAGATACATTAGTTGTCACAGCTGAGTCATAGTTCCATACTTCATTACTATAAAAAGAGACTTCTTCTCTTTTGAGACATTTAATATAATGTAAATATACAGTTATTGCTATCTGTCAGTCAATTATAATGATTGAATTCAATGCATGAACATAAAAAGTGCAAACAGTAAACTTGTCATAATAAATCATGTCTGTCTCCAATGGTTATACCTTACAAATCAAGCGTCAAGTCTAATTAAATTACCTACAAATTAATATGCATTATAATTTATTTAATAACACTTGATTCAAGCAATGAATTGATAATGTGATTGAATATCAAATAAAGTAGACTCTAGCAGTGTGATTTGTAGGAATCTTTTGAGATTCCTATGCTACTTCACAAGTGATATTATTTATTACATCCTTTCTTTCAGCACATTGGTAACGGTGAAGTTTGCTTCGGAAATGTAACTTGATGTGAGTGATTTTAGATTGCATTGCAAGAATGATCATAGAATCCATAATATTTTTTGTATTATAGTGACACCTATCCACTACACAGCAAAACAAACATGAAAATAAATTAAACGTGTAAGATATGGTTTTTGGATATGATATTAAAGGTTATCGAAATGCACAAAAATGTGCACACTGAGGCAACTTTCTGTTTCTGTTTTTGAAACGCACAAATGTGCGCAAACCGTAGACAATATGTTAATTTTTTTAAATATTTACTACTAATGTTGTTTTTTCCCATTGTCTTATTTTTATACTGTATTTGGTTATTACATTAAAAAAATATTTACAAATTATGTTTATCACTTGTATTTTTTTGCTGGTATAATTTTTTTGTTATTCCACCAACTTTTTTGGTTTTAAAATAATTGCTATTAGTCACATGCCAACTATGGTAACACTAGTATATTGTAAGGTACACCCGCGCACAAGCATTGCGGGTTATTTTGTTTATGTTTTAAATATAAATAAAGGAATCATTACCATGTAATGATGAAAAGTGAAATGCAAACACAAATAAATGAGTACGTATTCAATTGTAATTTGGTGTTGTTTTTTTCCTTTCAGTTCTTGAAATTGCAAACTGCGAGTATGGAAATTTCAATCAGCAGCTCGCCACTCAGTTATCAGAAAAGTGCTGGAGATTTAACAATAAACCCTTAGAAGCTGATGTCACACTAAACCCGAGATTTTTAGAAAAACCGCCTAAAGTTAATTTATCAGATTCATGCAGAGCCACCGTCCTAATTCAACCCCCTACAGAATTCTCCAAGTTTTGGGTTCTGTTCCATCGATGCCTAGTTTTATTATATAGAGATTGGGTAAGTCAGAAATGAAAAAATGAGACTTGTTTTTATCCACCTTCGTATTGTAGTTTTTACCATGTTTCGTCCTGTAGTTGGCGACCGTATCTATTATTATTCTGATTAGATTCTAGGGATATCTGAGTAAGTAAAAGTGTTTTTTACTATAATATTTATTGATTTCATTCAGGACTAGTGTCTGAAACCCAAGACTGATCTACTTTCCTTCATGTAATTAACAATCAAAATAATACTGCACTGATTTGATACAGTGCCCTTTGCACAATAGTATGAAAATAAGGGGTGGAAGAATAAGAATAATTCATTGTATTATTTCATCAACAAGCTCTTTTAAATTAGCTTTATCGAAATGCAAAGATGTGACAAATACAATTTCGCAACTTTGAGTAACGTAGTCATTGCTACAATTATAACTATGATGCTTTCCCAAATAGCATTGATATAAAAAAAAAAAACAAATGTTGTTTATTTTTATCAAAGAATACAAAGGGAATGACTTATCACCTTGCTTTCATGTCATTAATGATCAGGTTAACACTGTGTTGTTCCAATGTGCTGCCTTATGTACAAAAAAGATGCATTTTATAAATGAGGTCGTTAAATAAACTTGTTAGCAAAGATAACAAAATTCATAGGAAGGAAATATTCTTCGAAATAATTGGGAAGTTTCCTGAATGTGAAATTGTCATTGAGGATTCAATACTGATTCAACTTTTTTGGTTTAGATATTAAATTAAAAAGTAAAATTTAACAACATAAATGAGTATCCAACATTTCAAAATTTAAGTAATATGGTAGTCAATCATAGTTAGAATGGTCATTACGTAAACCAGCCAGGTTTAAATGATGACAGGTTGTAAGCCTAATCCAGACTTCTGTTTTACCAGTTCAATAAACTTCTTCATCTGAGTTGAGATATCAATAAAATCTTAGTAAAAACATGTTATGTTTAAATTTTCAGACAATCACTCATCTAAAGGCTATAATGCATTGCTTAGTGGGGGTTATACTTGGATTAAATTTCTCCAGTTGTGGAACTGATGGAGCTAAAGCAATCAGTAACGTCGGCTTTATGTTAATAGGAATCGTTTACCTTACATACACATCAATGATGCCCGCAGTTTTAAGATGTAAGAAATATTTATTTTTATATAATACTATTTGTTTGACATACTGTAAGGATAGCAGTCACTTATATTTTGTATAATGAAACAACAACTGTATAGTTTTTTCCACTTTCTTTAATTAATTGTAGAAAAAACCTTATGGCTATTGTTTTACTATGAAAAATGCAGCTATGTAACTGAAGATATATATTTTTTTAGTTCCGCAAGAGCTTTTGATTCTGAAAAAAGAAAATTTCAATAACTGGTACAAACTACGGACATATTATGCAGCAATTATTTTATGTAGTCTTCCTGTTCAGGTAAATATGAAATAATTAATCAATATTTAAATTGGCATTTGTTACTATTCAAAAGAAACAGCATTATGTTTCATATAAAAATCTTCGATTCGGCATTATGTTTCAAATAAAATTGAAAATAAACAGAACAAAAATCCTCTAAAATCAATAAAATTAACATCATGTTGACATTTATTTTAGTGTCTATTGAACCTCACTATAATTTCAACCATTGACCCACTGAATAATTAGTGTTATTTTTATTATATTTAGTGACATCTGTACAAAATTTCGTTTCATCAATGATACATTCCAAACTAATGTGTTTTTAACTGAGAGCTTTCTAGGTATTCCAACAGATGTCTCTACAATCCTTTTTTTAATATTGAATTTAAATTTTATTAAAATTAAACACTTGAATATACCACTTTAATGAGTTTTATTTTAATTAACGACTAGTTTCGAAAACGACTGATGTTTTCATCTTCTGGTACAAATTAAAACTAACGATCAAAAATGTATTTAGGTGTAAATATAGGTTAATAAATATAGGGAGGGGGGTTAAGGAACAACATTTTTTGTTAAAGGAAACATTGATAATAATGGTGACGTATTTTGAAACAGTATATTATTAATTATTGTTTTATCTGAATTAAAAATTTTATGTATTTCTAAATTTTCTAAATTATTCGTGACTTGACCTTTATTTGTGACAGAGTGTAATAATTTAAGTGTATGAGAGTCAAATGAGTGGTTAGTTTCCATTTAAGTGTTTTTTTTTTACTTTTAAGGGTTTTCTTTTTGAAATAGATTTTTTTTTAAAAGAGTAATTATTTTATCAGGCTAAAAGAACTTTGATTAATACAATCATTTAATATAGGAAATTAATTTATCATTATCATCACATTGTACATACTTGGCTGTTTATTTCCCATTCCAGGTTGTGTTTGCGACTCTGTTTTGCAGCTCATCCTACTTCCTATCATCACAACCTCCTGAGACATGGAGGTTTCTGATGTTCCTGCTGATCCTGATTGTAGTCACACTGTTAGCGGAAGCCATGGGACACATTATCGGAACACTGCTCAATCCTGTTGTGAGTAAACGTTGAGAAAAGCGCAATCTTTTGAGAGCTTTATTGACGGCTTTAAACCACAGTCTAGTGAAATGCCCATTCATCAATGGGTTATTTTATTTTAAAATAAAAAAATGCCAGCTCTCAGTTTATTTATTTTTAAGAGCCCAGAAATGCTGTACAGTAAAAGGATAACATGTTAACTATGTTATGTGTTGATTTGGCATTATCTTTTCTATCTTATTCCAAGTGGTCCGCCTCCATAGTGTAATTGTCAGCACGCTCGGCTACCGTACTGGAGGTCTGAGGTTCGATTCCCAGGGGAGGGGTCAAAAAAATATATGTGATTTTTTCACTCCAATATTTATTCAATGCACACTGGACTGGTACTTGAATCGGAGGACTGATCACCTTTCCTTCATTTGTTAACGATCAAGATAATACTGCGATTATATGATACAGTGCTCTGTGCACCATCGGGTGCGAATAAGGGTTAAAAACTGCAATTCCATGATGATTTTAATTAATAAATAAAACTTTTGTCCATGACAACTTTTAAATTTATAAATCTAAACATGACTCTTTTCAAGAACTTTATGTTTTCTCATCAACAGTTGAAAATACAAACTAAGTAAAATAGATTAATTTTAATATTTTTTTTTTTATTAATGACTGACATTTTGAGTTCAGTTGACGGTTAGTTGGTATTGTTGGAAAATTAATGATAGTGAATAGAAAAGAAATCAAACTTGTTTTTAATTATTTTTTCCATAAAGTTTAAGTTATCTGATTACCTGCTTAATTTTATATCTTTCCAATGAAATTCTAACTCATGGTTGGGACTCCATATGGAAGTTAATGCTTCAATTACATACTAAACGGAGTTGACCACTCTCGGGATTAATTTGATGGGAAGATATTAATTTGATCTGTTAAAAGTATTTCTACCGAATACAACTCTTTACATTTAAGAAATAAAACACAATTAGGCGAATCGCAATGCAATATTTTCATAGTTTTTTATATAGCCAAAAATTCTAGTATTCATTATCATTCTTATGTAAAATATGTACGTTTTGACCCGCTTGAAAATAAAATATTAGGTCAATCAATAATATTCTAAAATATTAAAACAAATTTTAATATATTTACATATCGCTCACTCCTTTCAAGAACGTCATAAATCAAAATACTTGATTTTTCAGGAGAGCGTTTTCAAAGTTTAAAAATATAATATAATGTATTGAAAATAAATATCATGCCACGTACTGAACTTTTCACTGTGCAACATATCTTATTAGGTAAAACCTGAAGGCTTTTTCTCCATTTGAAAAAAATTTTGTATATTCAACAAAATAATTAAACAATACCTTTTCTTCGAAATGCAAAAACAACACTTTCTGCCCTGTAGCAGGTATATATTTAGTTAAATAATGCCTCTTTTGCTGGGATATAGTACATTTTCTGGGCATTCTGAAAACATGCATAACTGAAAATTGACGATTTTTGATTTATGACGTTCTTGAAAGGAGTGAGCGATGTGTCAGTAGATTTTTTGAATGAATTAACCATTCATGAAACTAATTAAATATTTATTTCATTTTTATTTTTAGAATGGTACCTTTTGGGGAGCCATACTAACCTGTATGATGCTGGTCTTCGCTGGTTTCCTAGTCCTGTTCAACCATATGTCGAAGGTCATGTACATCATATCGTATGCCTCCTACTTCCGCTACAGCTTGGAGGCTCTGATGCTGTCAATATATGGCTACAACAGAGCTCCACTCGACTGTCCAGAAAAATATGATTACTGCCATCTAAGGTGTGTTTACCGAATCATTATTTACCTAACCATAACTAATTGGTGGTAGTAATTCTCAATGTTTGCTGTAAATATCAAAGTGTAATTAAATCCCTCCCTGCTTAGAAAATGTTGCAACGTTATCCATTTTTCCTTATTCTAAATGATATCAGATGTCGATATTATTGCGTGAGTTGGTGTTTCTTTCAACAGATGGTGCTGGCATTACGGTCAGCAATCTGTTGAAACATCTGTTGGGTCCATTACTTTGTTCTTCTCGGGAGAACACTTTCCATTCCTCCTCAAAACACATTATTCTCCAGTCATTCTTGCACTGTCTATGCGTTCAGACCATGGGATGAATTACCTCTTCATATGAAAAATGTCATCATCTCTGATGACTTTCAAGAAACGCCTGAAATATTACTATCTTTCATTGGAACCCTTAGTGTCCATCATATTATTCTTCCTTATTTTCCTCTACATCTCCCCTCTTAACTCCTTGCTTAATCCTACTTCCTTTGCCTTCCTTTTTTACATAGTACAGTTCATTTAATAAATTTGTAATTATTTGTTCATTTGTATTACAATAAATTGTAATTATGTTTTTTTTTTCATTGAAACTGAAGTACACACACTATCTATCTTCTATTTAAAAACTTTGACCAATATACTAGTCTGTTTTTAGTTAGTTGAAAGATACTGCTTTTTGCATTAAGTCCGCCAATGTACATTTATTCTATACAAGAAATTAAAATAAATAAACAAAGCCTTTTTTTACCTATCAAGGGTTAAAACACCTTTAACAGGCAAATTAAAACAGGCGTTTATTAGAATGCAACGTTGTGTCAAAATTTAAATCAATCCATGAATAACTTTTATGTTTTTAAGATTTATGTTTTTAATAAATGAACATTTACATTTTCATCCAGGATTTAATATTTTTGTTTCTTTCTTTCAGACACCCAAAAAAACTTCTGGAGGAAACCAACATGATCAATGGAAATTATTGGCATGATTTTATTATTCTAGTATTATTATTATTCACTCTGAAAATCGCAGCGTTCTACACTCTTCGCAGAAACCTCAAAAGGAGCTAAGAGCATATAACTGGTTTTAGAGATGATTCTTCTTTCTTTTTTTTCTTCTTATCATGTGTGTGTTACCCTTTTTCATATATTGTTTGCCGATGATGTAACAAATGAAAAAGGAACGAGAGAAGCCCGGGAACACGGGCTAGGTAGAAATTATGAAATGTTATATTATAAATTGCTTACTTTAGTAATATTATACGATGTCATAATTAATTTAATGTGAGCATAATACAATATTTTCATGTGTAGTTGTTTTATTCGGTGATGTTGAAAATTGTGATTTTTATTATTAGTTTTCTATAATATTTTTTCAATAGGTAAATGATATTTTGGAACATTCAAAATGCTAGTTTAATAAGTAAAGAAATCTAATGTGATCATAATATGTTTAAATATACATGTAGTAGCATTATTGTTAAATATTATTAGTATTAACGTTATTTCAAGATAGAATATGTAAGCTACCGTATTTAAATTAAATGAAATTGAAAAATATACTCCTATGTTGATACAAAAGCCAATTACCAAAACACTGAACTCCCTATCTACACTTTTTATACACAATTTCGAAACAGTGTAAAAAAAAAGAGAAAAATAAATCAAACATTCATTAAATAAAGCGTAACAGTAATTAAGAATTTTCTACATCCCTCACATGTACTTACTATTCGATGATTTTCGCAGAGTAATATGCAGAAGGGGGGCTAGGTGAATAATTTATGTTAACTTGGATATTTAAATAAAAATAATTTACAAGAGTGTTCAAGATAGAATAAGAAACGCTAGGATCCAGGAAATATGCGGGTTGAAGATGTCGTTAGGTGAGGAAGACAACGAAGGAGAATGGAACCATCCAGACTACCCCCACTGTATGGCCAACCCCAAGGACGGACAGACCACCAAAGAGATGGATCAACAGCGTGGCATCGAGATCGCAGGAGGC